>NW_026250449.1:0-121505 GCF_024521635.1 Tricharina praecox
GGTAGTCCCCGAATCATGGAAACGAAATGCGAATGAGAGACGGAGAGAGAAAGAGAGAGAGAGAGAGAGAGAGAGAGAGAGAGAGGAAGGTGGTTGGGGAGGAGAGAACGACTGGTGGCGACGCAAAAACTCACCTGGTGCTGAAGCTGAATCGCCTTTGAGTCACTATTGAGGCTTGTCGCTGCCGCAATCGAGGCATGTGATGTCACTCGAGGCGAGTGATGCATAGTGACGTACCATCGGAGAAGTGCGGCACTCTAGCCGCATAGACCAGCTGACACTTCCGGTGGGTATGGAGACTCTCCTGTTAACTTACGACGATGAATAGACTCGAGGACTAGATTTTTTTTCCCGCACAGGGAACTCGGAGTATAACACTACGATCAACGGGATAACACAGGTCGAGCCCGTGATCCAGTCCCCTCCTCAAGTAGGCAAGCAGTGCAGGAAGCCTACTCGGTCCGTCACGTGTCGACTGCCCAATACCCAATGCCCATATACCGGTATTGAAATCATGGCGATGTACTATAGAGCGACGATCGGCGCTTTACTCAGTCGAAGAAGCTCCTTGCCGGTACTGTGACTCAAGAGTAAAGCCACGTATCGGCATCAGCCTGTCGTATCCAACTACCCCTTCCTCCAGGTTTCTCCAGCTCTTGGCTTAGTTACTGTTTATCTCGCTCGCGGTTCCACTAGTAGTTCATTAATTCACTACTATGATCCATCCCTCCGGTCCTACCTACCTATCCATGCTGTATACGCCGTTGATTCCCTCAGAACTACCCATGGACTGGCGCCCCATGCAATTACTTACATAGTCACAAACCACCGCAGCGGAACGGGCCGTCCATACCTAGTCGCTCGTTTTGCGCCGCTAGATGCAGATCCTCCAGCACGCGGCGCGGGATCTCCGCCTAGGTAGAGAAAGCACGGTACTCTGCTTGGCAGGATTCGGCCTATCGTCCGGAAAAAAAAAGCTCGGATTTTCACCGGTACGCTATATTTGGTTTGTAACTTTGTCACGCGCTGGTGGTTACGCCGTAGCAGTGTGATGGTTGTCTATGTTTCCGCACGCGTGTGTGTGAGTTGAACTACGGAATTGTAAACAGCGAAATGAGACACCAGGAGAAAGGAAATATGAGATGCCAGAAGAACTAGCCGACACGCCCGCCCGCCATCTAGTCGTGATACCACTTTTCAATACTCCATTACCCCATACCAGATACAATTGTTCGTTTTTATAGGAGATAGCTGAATGTCCAATTCAAGTAATGTACATCGACATAAAGAATCATGAAGCGCACACTCGACTAGAAAACAAAAAAAAACGGGTTTAAGTAAACAAGTAAAAAAAATATTGATTATAAAGCAAAAAAAAATAATGTCAGGCCACAAAAAAGCAAAGACATGCGCACTCAGAACGGATTAAAAACTCCCGAGAAAAGAAACCCCGAGAAAATCAAACACCCTTGCGGGCCTGACGTTCCTCGTACTTGTCCGTCAACCTGCGGACCTCGTCTCCATGCTTGACCGTGCCAAGTATGACAGCAGGATTATTGCCCGCGACCTCATTGTACCAGTTGCTCCTCATATCCGCGTATTCCTCCCTCACTAGTATGAGACCAATGGCGGCTCTATTGTCGCGCTCCATTCTGCGCCACTTTCTCTTTGCCTCCTTGGCGTGAAAGGCCTTCCAGAAAGCCGCCTCGGTTAGGTCCAGCTGCTCGTCGGTGGGCCGCTTAAGCATCAACCCCGTTTGCGTGAGCACCACACCCTAGTCCTGACGCATGTCGGCCCAGAACGTCCTGGCCGCCTGCTCGCGGCTTTGAGCAGAATTGTTCTCATCCATGGGAACCGGCCTGGCCAGTATATAGGCGCTCCTGGCCGCACAGATGAGATCGGCGTCGAACCCGAACTTCTGCTCGACGTAGGCACGCACCAGGGATCTCCTCATATCGCCGTGAGGGCCGTGAGGGAGATACACGAGCAGCTCGCTGTCTCGCAACCCCCACATCTCCTTAGCCGAGCCAACGTCAATGATGTCGTACAGCTCGTGCAGCTTCTCATCGCAGGGGCGGTAGCAGCGGATGCTCTCGTCCATCGCTGCGAGCCGCGACGACGGCATGAGGCAGTATCTGCACCGTCGTGCGAGCCACCGGATGAGTACATTCCGGAAACAGTTATCTCGAGCCGTCCTAAATGGTGGCAATATAGGTTTACGGACCCTGGGATCTTCGGCTGCATTGTTGAGGATGCGGAAACAGCGAGTCTCTATTAAGTGGTATAGGAGCCGGCACGAGCTGGAGAGAGCTACGAATGGATGCGAGCGGATGTTTTCGACGTGGACTGGAACGAGGAACTCGAGGATATTATAGAGGATCTCATTAGGGAATGCGAGGAGCGTCAGGGTTGGTTTCGGCGGAGCTCTGGTGAAGCGCAGGGGTGATGTCGAACGTCGTATGGCGTCGGTCGAGAGTGGCACTGGGGCTGGTGCGGTGAAGTCACTGATGGAGGGTAGTGAAGTGGAGGGCCAGGCCGATGTCGAGGGCACTCCGGTAAAGGTCATGGTTGACGTCGAGGTCATTCCGATGAAAGAAATGGCTGACGCCGAGGGCGTTCCGGTTGAGGAGATGCCGGACATCGGAGTGAGTGCGGGGACGAGCTGGCAGAGGTCGGCGGTTCTTGGGATGGTTCGGTCAAGGGTGCGGCTGGGGCCGAGGGAAGTGGGGGGTTCGACATGGCTGATATCGGGGGAAGGCGTGGCTGATCCTAGCATTAGCGAGCAATGGTGACGGGAGATTTAGCGGTGAGAAGCGGCTTGGTGGTGTCGTAATATCGATGGTGTAATATCGATGGTGAGGTCGATGTGAGAGGATCGATGATGGGAAATGAATAAGAAACAGGATAACGGTAGGAGTGGTAGGAGTGGTAGGAGTGGTAGGAGTGGTAGGAGTGGTAGGAGTGGTAGGAGTGGTAGGAGTGGTAGGAGTGGTAGGAGTGGTAGGAGTGCTAGAAGTGGTAGAAGTGGTAGAAGTGGTCGAAGCGCTAGCGTGTGGAGCAGGTTGAATGACCGTTGGCAGGTGGATGAGGTTGAATGGCGTTGAGCGGGAGACTAGAGCGGGCTTCATCATAGATGCTTCAAAGTTTACCTCTTTCTGACTTTCGCAGCACTGATCACACACAACCACCATCTCTTCGGCGGCAACTTCCGACCCATCGAGAATAACACCTATCACATGATGACTGGGAATAATATCGGCACACACACATTTTATGCGGTGGTGGGCATACATGGACGGCGTGGATAACATCCTGCGAGTCGAGTCTGGTGGCGATCGTGGATTTGTCTTTGTGCACCTTCTGCACGCGAGATATGTAATAAGTAAATAGGCATCTAGTGCATAACTGAGATGCGTCGCGACGAGCTCGAAAACATACAAAATCATCGAGGATGGAGTTACTCGCGATACATTTGAAAAACGAAGCAAAAAGATAACAGCTCCTGAAGACCTAGGCATCGTCCTCTATGTCCCCATCCTCTTCCATGTCCTCATCCATGCCGGAACCCACCGCTCTGTCCGCGTCCTCATCCTTGTCCTCTCCCATGTCCTCGTCCTCGTCCATGTCCTCCTCACCACCTCCTTTGCACTTCTCCTGTTCCTCCATTTTTATATCCATACCCCAATCCATCTTTACCGTCATCGGTATTTCAATGTCGATTTCCGTCTTAATCTCTATATTCATCTCCATCTTGATGTTGAGTCTTAAGTCGTTTTTGAGGCTTGCCGCTGCGAGCGTCGAGGCATACAATGTTGTAATACCTCAGTCATCTGCTTAGTTACGGTAGAAGGTACGGACCTTCACCCCTACTTCCTACACTGTCGAGACCCTCCTTCTTGCATAGACACAATACGATACATCTCTTAACCATCATATTCTTCACCATTTCCAACACACAACATCACACGGACTACGAATGACTTTGTGTGATGTGATGCCCGAGATCCACAGAGCAGCGGGTGATTACGACAGCTTGGATTTCGTACATATACTCTATTAGGAGGCACCCTAAGTTTCATTTCTACGGGAGGTCATGTTGCCTATCGCTAACCCGAGCGGCGAGCCGTAGCCGACAAGTACAGGGTCAGTAGAGCTGGCTACAGTGTTCTACATAATCCAGTCCCGTCATGAGGGGCCGAGGGCTGCTCAGGATACGGGGCAATGCACCACCGGATTCTTAGTTCCAATTCTTATCGATTGCCGAATCGAGCCAGGATATATTACAGCTCCATCGGGTATAAATAAAAAACACAATCCCTCCACACAATCATCCAACAAACCTCTCCCAACTACCATCACCACAGAAAAGGCCTAGCCCGTTTTTTTTATTCCCCCTATCCGAAAACTTGCAGACACGGCCATCCTCCTCGGTCACATCTGCCGCTAGTCTCGTCTCTATATAGACGGCGTCGCATAGAAAAGGCCTCTCTCCAAAGTTCGACCGAATTCTAACCCCCGGATTCATCCGAAACTGGCAACACACCATTCCTTTCACGCCCGTGACCGTGGCATCTATTTCGACGTCAGTCATAAGCTGTGTCACGTAACTCGAGTGAAACCGGACTTACCGAGAACCTTTCCGTCGCAGGTAAAGAACGCGATGTGGTTGATGAGATCCACAGCACAGCCGACGACGCTTCCCTTTCCGAACGTAGGCCAGGTATGTTTCGAACGATTCTTCTTGGCCGCGATGGTACCGTTGGCGGAGTAGCAGACGGCGCGGGAGTTCTTGTTGTAATCGGTGCACGCACTGGACACATCCAGACCGACATCCTCAGTGTCCTGAGGGTCCATCTCCTCGATTATGGTTTCGAAATAGAAATAGGGAGCTTGGGGTGGAACTGGGTGGTTGAATCTGACTATACACCAGGGTTCGTCTAGGAATGTGGAATTAGTAAGCCCACTCGTAAAGCGATGGTCAGGAGAACTAACCCGGCGGAAGATATGCGCTGGACCCTTCAAACACCACGCTCGACCGCACACACCCCATATGTTCCCGGATAGGTCGCAACTTCCAGCCTGAAGGCTTCTTCACGAGTGGTTCGATGCCTAATCTTGTGTCGGCAAAGAGGGTGAGATCCATCGGTTTGTTGAGAGAAGTGAGCCGCGTGACAAGATCTACCGTCCAGCCGTGTTGATCGGTGGACTGCGCCGGAACACCGCGTTTTATGAGTTCGTTTACCACCTCGAAATTATCGCGGCCCGCTGCCAAAACCATGAGATCGCGCAGCATTTTGTCCTCCGGAGAAGGCTTGTAGACGTCCAGAAGCACCCCAAGTGTCTTCGGATGTCCGCGAACTGCTGCTAGCTTGATACATTCGGGGAGCGCACCAAAGGAGTTATCTGCATAAGCCATCATCGGCTCGAGAAACTTGTAGTAGCCCATTCGAGCTGCGATGCAGGAGACACCGAGCAGTATATTACGGGCCCCCGGCTCTTTGAAGAGTATCTCTCCATCTTTCTGTAGAGTGTTCTTGGCGCTTTCATGAAAATTAGAAGCCACAGCATAAAAAAGCTCATACGCGGCGGTACGGGCTCTTAGTGACCCCGAACAATCGAAACCCTCTTGCATGTACTGTCCCCCTCCGTGTTGTCTCAGGAGTTCAAAAATCTTGCTTTGGCAAGCCACTCCCGCCGATTCGAACGGAGTGAGTTCGATGGAGCTGCGCATGCTCTGGTCGGCCCCAGCCTCGAGGCAGAGCCTGACTCCTTCAATGCTGGTGATGGGTGTGTCTGCTGCAAATTTCAATGGCCAGTTGCCGTCTGGTGTGACGCGGTTCACATCGGCGCCGTGCTCAATCAGGAATTCCACGAGGCGGAAGTCAGGCGGACCATTGCGCTCGGTACAAACCTTCACTGCCACATTCAGCGCCAGCCAGTGCTGGCCAGCCATGGCGTTAACATCCGCTCCTGCGTCAACGATCAGCCGGGCAACCTCGAGGCTACCAGCTGTACATGCAGCGCTCAGGGCATTCCCATAGCCCGTAGCTGCCGTTTTCTCGCTCGTATTCTGTGCCCGGACATCGCCGACACCTTTCGAAAGAAAGTACTTTGTGACAGAGTAAAGACCCAAGGCGCAAGCATAGACCAGGGGCTTTTTTTCGCGCCGCTGATCTTGGGAAAGATAGGCGTTTATTCCTTCTGTAATGCGGTTGTCGGAATAAAATCTCAGGGCTTCGTAGGCTTCCATCCATGCGTCAAAGTTGCCCTCCATGTCCTCGTCTAGGAAGAAACGTTCGACAATGGAGAGAAATGACATGTCGTCGGCGTCCGTATGCCCCTGCGCGTGCGGACCCCAGTATTTGGATGCGTACTTGTAGAGAGCCCATGTATCACATCGGCGTGCCAGCTCTTCCTTTTCGCTGCAAGGACCGTCGCGAAAGAGATCGAGACAGAGATATGTTAGGCACAGCTTTGCCAACTGGATGTTCGATTCCTGCGTGTCAATGAAGTAGTCCGAGTAGGGTCCTGTCTTCAATTCGCGAGCGACGAAGAACTCCTTGACCGAAAAGTGACCCAATGTCACCGTGTCAGCATTGATGTCCAGTTGCACAAGACTGCCGCATATCTCGATGACGTCTTCGGGATCGTTGAGGAATGTTTCCGGATCGAGTTCCGTATCCCCAAGCTCGATGGCAATCCCTTCAACCAGCTCACTCACACTTAAAGGACGAAGCGAGCAGGTCAGCCATCGGAGTATCCGTAATGCGAGGTCTTTGTCATCGTCCGATATCCCCCCTACAATCCTCTCGTAGGTTTCGTTGAGACCTGATGGGAGGCTTGTGAGAGCCTTCTTGATAGCCTTATCGTTCCGGAGGCCGGCGATCTGATCCAACTGACACTTTGCCCAGCGAAACCTGCACTGAGTGATAAGCAATGATTACCGCAAGTGAGCTAAGACAGGATCACGTACATGCCATCCGCCTGTGAAGAAATGGCAGCAATAACTTCCTGCTTCGTCGCTCCCTTGAGTTTTCTTCTCAACTTGTTGTTTCGCTCGCATTCGTCCATCACAAACGAGGTGATATCCTGTGAGTTGACAGACGCGTCGATGCGTAACTTGGGAACCTCAGCGAGCTCTGACTTGATGTCGACCTCGTCTCGGCTGGTGATCAGGAGACTGATACCTGCCAAGCGATTAAACTCCATCATGGTCTGCAAGATCTTCGTACGAGCAGCAGGCTCACACTCATCGAGACCATCAATAACAACACGTGTCCGGCCGAACGCCACTTTGGAGGCTGAATTCAACAAATATTCCTTGAGAAAACCTTCAAGCGGTGGACTCATATTGCTTTTCATGAAGACATCCTGAAGATCGGGTGGCATGTGATCCGGGGAATAGGTCTCGACGATCTGCGCGAGGAGTGAACCATAGATCCCCGCTGGTGTTTGCTTCTGGACGTCTCGATAATCGCAGTAGAAGTAAATGGTCCTGGTTGGGCACTTATTTCCCATCTTTTGCTCTTCCTCCAGGAGGTGATCGAGGATTATGGAGCTGTGAATGTCAGCATCACGGAGACTTATCAGCGGTGGGTTCGCAGCTCGGTACGTACGATAGTATACTCTTTCCGGTCCCAGCTACGGTTTGTCAGATAGAACTCGGTAACCAGCGGATGAGGCCAATCCTACCAGACCCATGCAACCACATCACCGGGTTTCTCTCGGTCTTCCAGAGTTCAAAGGCTTTCGAAGTAAGGAACCACAGTCCCGTTCCACGTTGCTGAAGCTCGCGCGCAGCTAGATGATTCTCTCGTGGATTCGCGGGAGAAAGCCATGCAATGACCGATCGGAAAGTTTTGCCTTTGGACAGACAGTTGTTATCAATCTGAACTTTTGGGTAGAATAAGGAGCCACCAACTCATTTGCTCTTGTTGCTTTGCGATGCGCTCAGATTCATGAGCAAGCCGCATCACTCGTACCTCTTCGATTGCCTGCTTCAATGCGATGCTGATACGAGCACAGTCAGTATTCCGCATCCCGACGGTAGAGAGTGGATAACTTGCTTGTTCTCTCGCTGCATCGCCAACGAAAAAGTATTCTTATATCTCTCCATTCGAGCAATCCAATCCCGGGTGTCCTGCTCTTTCAGCGGCCATTTCAAAGCTCTCCCCAACTTCCTTAGCCTGCTCCCGGAGGAATCCTGTTGTTTGACCAGGAAGGCATAAAGCTCTTCCAGCTTGCCGTTGCACTCTTCCAACGTGCCTATCAAGCCACCAGCGATGGTCGAAGCTTGCCTCCCGGATTGCAGCGAGGAACACAGCGCCGTGAAAACTCCGCTTAGCAACGTGATCTCGGAGACGAGCAGCTGTACCTCCTCCGGGACACTGCTGACAGCCTGCCCGTATGCAATACCGAACTGGATGATTTTGCTGGCGATCTGGCAGATGCTGAAGCCGCCGAGCGCGATGGAAAGGGGGTCCATGATCCGGGTGGTTCGATGGTTCTGGAATTCGGTTATGGACTGGCATTTTTTTGGGCTGTGCCCCAGGTCATATATCATTGCCGGCCAGTATGCCGTGTATAACAAAAGGATGAGAGGGGTATCCAGTACAAGCCAGCTGCGGGGGTATCTGGAGTGGATGTTTCACACCGGGTGGTGTGCGCCTGTAGCCGCCCACTCTAGCTGCATGTCCTCTGTGGCCTGGCGGCAGTTTGCTGCATGCGCGAACACGGACACTCATTAGCGCAATCGAGGCGACCTGGCGACGCCGCGACAGGGGCGCCACCTTATGGTCTATGATAGGCTTCCTTCCTTCCTGATTATTTTACTGCCAGCGAAGCGGACAATCACTACTGGATAAATGCCCTCCGATTGGCGGTGGACAGCATGAATTCCAGACTAAAATTACATATTTCGTGGTCATGCTGTGCTCGCAAAGCTCAACTTGCACTGCAAAAACTGGCGACGATCCCACGTAATCGCGACCGTGAGTGGATAGCTGTAATCCATCGCATGTTTCGGCGTCTGCGAGTGGCCTTGGCCTGCATACCAAGAGTGGCTAGTCCCACACCCTGAACTTTCGGGCAGACGCGAGGATCCACCCGGCCACTATGAGCGAGTCGACAGGCATAGTCATAAACTTCCATCTCACCCATCAAATTATCCACCAGCTCGACCACTATCAAGCGTTCGTTCCGAAACACAGCTAACTTGATAACTACCTATTCCTATTGGGTCTCTTCTTTGCTACCTATCGATCCAATGGCACCGCCTCAGTCATCATCACGAATAGACTTCGACAATAAAGTTTTTGATCGACAGGGCCACCCCACCCCACAAAGTGAGCTCGTACGCGTCCTCATCGAAAACCATTCCCAGAGTGTTGGCATCGACACCCATCAAAGGCGAAAAGAACCCCGCTTTCATTCTGCACGCCCCCACCCCCGGATTTGGCTAAACCATGATCGCCGAGGGAACCACCAACTATATACACCCGGGATCCCTCTACCGTCCATCGCCGCCTCCGGCGAACCCTGCGACATTCCCGGCACGCCACAGAGCTCCAGCACGTGCTTGAATAAGAACAGTCATTCGCGCCGTTGTCCGCCTCGGAGAAGCCGGCTTCCTCCTCACGTAGCCCTCCGCCATTCCCAGCGCGCAACACTCTCCTGTTAAACAAGCAGTCGATGACGAATGGGAGACGGTGCCGGTGGGATCTGGGAGGAGTATATCTTGATGATTTTCACAACTAGCTAGCTCTGAGTGTCTACAATACCCAGAAGCGGTGCTCATCCTACTGGAAAAGGGAGTGGCGGCTACACATTCGGTGTTTTGCCAGTCGAAGCGAATCGTGTTAGCTGTGTGGACTATGACCCTATGCTCGAGTCGTTAGTACGGGGGATGGAATCGAATACACCAACAAACTGCGCTGTGTCGTCGCCCCTGAACAGCAACATGATCTTCGTATGATGCGTTCCGAAAGCTTCGGGCATGTAGGCGGCGACAATCCTCGCGTTCCGAAACACCTTTACTTGCTCATCCATTATCCATCCTCTTCCTCCACAGATCGTCCGACTCCAATTCCCATGCGCGAATACCGCCTTCACGTGCCTCGCGATATCCTCATCAAATTGCCCCATGACCCACGCGATATCATGCATGTAATTGAGCCGCCATACCTCGCGTAGCATCACGTCGCCGAGTATCGGAGTATGCCATTGATGCCGACGTAGCTTGTTTTCCGAGTCGGTCGATCGCGGATACGCGTGAGACGGAAGGGCGAAGAGACTGTCTGCGTCGACGACTCGGTGGCAGCTGCCTTCGTTTCGGTAGCAACAGTAGTGGTTGAAGACTTCGGTTCGCCGCGACGGAAGCCAGCGCTCGCGTCGGGTTAAGCGACACTGAGGTCAATCACTTGCTTCGACGCAGTCGTTTCGCCGGCTAACTGTGGACGAAGAAAGTCGCGAAGTCTGTCGCTCTCGTCGTCGAACGTGGCAGGATCCGTGGGCTTGTACACGTGTAGCCGTCGCCGAGCTCGTGCGGGGTGATTTTGCGATCGTACGAAGCGAGAGAATGGAGGCTGGAAGTGCCATTGACCTTGCGGGGCTTGTTGTTGGGGGAGATGGCATCGCGGCGTAGTTTGTGGATGGGTTAACGAATGAGGGCGTGAGAGTAGTTGCGCTGTTGAGGTTGAATGGGAGCGGGTGACCGGATGAATTCTCGGAGAAGCGTGGAAGAAAAGCGATGACGTCATTCGGTACCGTCAAAATTCATCAACACGCTTCTTCGCCAACCACAGCCAAGTCATCGCGCGTTCGGTGTTGCGACTGGCCGGGCGAAAAAGCGGCCCGTCTCCTGGAGAGGGCATATCTCAGCCCTCAGAATGTCCCAACCAGCAATATGTGTCCGAATATACATAGGAAAATCGATTGCGAGGGCCGAAGAAGCTCTTCACCTACATATTCCTAAGATTGGAGTAAGTCAAGCCAAGAGCTTTAGGATTGTCCACGGCCAACCATGTGATACGTGACCATGCCCAGCTCTGCACCTGGCCAAAAGCAGTTTAGTCCGGCGGCCAGCGTACGACTTTCCCCGCTTCTCCGCTGTCATCGTATAAGAACCCCAGCATCCCATCCCGTCAAGCTTCGCGTCTCCATCTCTCCGAACCCATCCCGAAAGCAAAACCTCACGACCTCTTACAACATGCCCAGTGGTTCCCCCGAATTCCAGCAAGCTTGCGCGGACGTCAAGACGCTAGGCTCGAAGCCTAAGGACGTGGTTCAGTTGGAGGTACGGATGTTTTGCTTCGTTCTGCTCAACCGTCTCGTCTCGTTGTTAGCATGTATCACGATCTGACGCGTCCTATATTATAGCTCTACGCCTTGTTCAAGCGAGTGACCGTGGGTGATGTCACGGGGAAGGAACCGAAGCCTGGGTTCACAGACGTACGTGTTCCACCGTCGCTCCTACCACGCATCCAGCTGACATGGCACAGTTTGAAGGCAAAGCCAAGTTGGCCGCTCGCCAGAAAATCGCCGGGATGTCCGAACAGGACGCAGAGAAGGCCTACATCGATCTCGTCAAGAACCTCCTCAGCGCTTAGAGTACCGTGTTCGCGTTTGTGCCCATGAGGCGTGCGATGGGGACATGTCTGTGTTAGTTATATAGGAAATACACGCTCGTGCGCGCTAATAATATGGCTTCTGGTCCTTTCCGCAGCTATACATGCTACCTATTCCCTTGTCCGGTAAGCCTTGGAGAAGTCGTCTTACTTATCGCACGAGTGTCGTCCCCGAGTGATGGCAAGGCTATCGTCATGTGATGCCCTGTTGCTCGTGGGGTGTACCCCACCGGTTCGAAGAGGCGATGCACTGTCCGTCCGTGGCGTCGACTGTTGCTCCGGTCTGTTTCGCTCCAAAGAACTCGGCGACATCGCGATCGCCAAACATGAACAATGAGATTTTCTTGGAAGAAACGTTCCTGACTCCTGGCATGTGATGGATTCTCGCAGGTGTCATTCATGTGAAGACCGATGACTTTTTGCCAGTAAGTCAACTGCGCCCTGCGGTACGACTGCAATGACGCTCCCACTCGGTTACCAGTACCACCGTCGCGCATTTGAGAACAGCAAAGTCTTGTCACTGTCATGTACATAGAATCGTAAAGTATACATCATAACCTAATGTACTCTATATACACTGCCGGTACCTGGGTTTTCCGGTACAAGCCTGGCTATGCGTCGTGGCGCCGTCCGCAGCGCCGCCAGCTGGCAGCGCTTTACTCTAACCCTGGTGGCGTGGCACGTTTCAAACAAGTTATCGTGTGGCTATGATTGGGGCGCAGGTTTATCCGGACCCCAGGAGTTGATCATCTAGATTAGATTCGTGGCTCAGCGAGTGTCTCGGCCACTAGAAATGTCTTCAGTTTAGCTCAGCCACAATCCGATCATGATAATCAGCTTAGACCATCCGGCCCTCGGGTACTCTAGTTACTGCCTTAGCGGTGTATGCAACCGATTTCGACTGTTTCTCGACTTTACAAACAACAAATTCGACGTCATACACTGTTCTCAGGCATCGGAAGCATGGCTCAGATGCACGCAAATGTGGGGTTCTCTCCGTGCCGATATATCTTCAAGCGGTTGTGGGTCGAGCCTTTCCTGTAATGCCCCCAGGAGCGCATTTTACCCTTGTTCGTCACCCCTGGCGCAACCCGCAACCGCTCTTATAAAGCCGATAGGAAGCTGCATTTACGACCGGCAAGACGGATACGGACAGTACACGTGCTGTATACTGGGTTTGCAGTGCCACCAGGAGAGTGGGGCTGCAGCTGTTGATACACATCCGGTTTTATATTGTGGTCATCAGCCACGGGGTACATATTAGTTAGGTATTGCCGGGAGCACTGCGGCGATTCTTATATAGAGGGGTGGACCTGACGGAGGAGATTTCTCGTCACGTATTGTCGTTAACTATCGCCATGGCGGAGACCTTCTCGCTCGTAGTCAACATCATTACCCTCGTCGATGTCGCCGCACGCATCGTGGCGGCCGGAAGCGCCTACTCCTCCAGCGCGCGCGGCCACACAGCACAAGTGCGACTGCTCGTTCAAGAAATAAACACCATGAGCGGGGTATTAACCGCCGTCAGCACGACACTGCAAAATAACGACGTCTCGCCGCACTCCACGAAATTAGCAGCCCTCATCGGAGGCCCGATAGAGGAGTGTACGACTCAGCTTAACGACCTGCATCTGTTGCTCATCAAACAGGTGACGGCGAGGCTCTGGTGGAAGCGCATGGGAAAGCAGTTGAAATGGCCGTTGAAGGAGAAGGAGACTATGGGGTTGATAGAGAGGATTGGGAGGCTGCAGAGGAGTATCTCGTTGGCGCTGCACGCCGATGATCTGTAAGTGACATCCTCCCGCTAACTCCGGCGGTACGGGTCGAGCTAAAATAGCATGTCTCAGAGGTTTTCGGGGGAGTATTTCGACACATTTGGTGGAAATCAGAAAGGAAGAGGAGATCGCGAGGCAGGAGAGGAACCAAGCGAGACAGCGTATGTTTAGCCGGCTCCACGGATCTGGCGCAGTAACTGATCCCCCGACAGGACGGAAAAGAACCGAGGTCCTCGCATGGCTATATCCTCAAAGCGAACCGCAAATCCACGATTCGGCGAAACGGCGGCATCTGCCTGGATCCGGAAAATGGTTCTTCGAGAGCGCCGCCTTTGCTACATGGAAATTAAGTCCACGATCCTTCCTGTGGCTCCACGGACATCGTAAGTTGACTTTCCACAGCCGACCCAACCATCTTGCTGACCTACCTCCGAAGCGGGCGCTGGAAAAACAATCCTCACCTCCATAGTAATCGATAACCTAACCCCCAACCTCCAACCGAACCAGCAACTAGCATACTTCTACTGCTCGCCCACCTCGGAGCCAGTCCATCTCTACGGCTCGCTGATCGCCCAGCTCCTCAGCTGCACGGACTCCCTCCCAACAACCATCGTGGAACATTACGACCGTAACTGGAACCACCGTCCCTGCGCCGACGACCTGAAAGACATGCTCCTGCGTCTCCTCGCCGAAGCCGGAACACAAGGGAAGGAGACAACACTAATAATCGACGGCCTCGACGTTTTTTCCCCACACCAGGACCTTCTATCGACGCTCTCGGACATTCCCGCCTCCTCTCCCACCTCCAACTGCCGCATTCTCGTTACCAGCCGCATCGAGGAAGAAATCGAGTACGCCTTCGAGACGCATACCCGAGTCGCCATCCAGCCACACATGGTCAACGACGAAGTCGGCGCCTTCGTCAAGAGCGAGGTCGAGCGCCGACCGACGCTGAAGCGGCTCAACGCCAGCCTGAAGCAGGAGGTGATCGCGGCGGTCTCCCGCGGCAACTTCGGCTGGGGATGGGCAGTCGAGAGCATAGATATGGTCGCCCGTATGAGAACGGATGGCGATGTGAAGAAGGCTATCAAGGACATTACTAGTCGGACGGGGTATAGGGATAATAGGGGGAATGGAGGCGGGAATGAACCGATTGGGGAGATACCGGCTATGGCGTAATTGGAGGATTGGATTATAGGCTTTGCATTGCTGGATTTGGGGAACCGGGGCGTTAAATATTTACATTCATGATATATATACCTATGTTTTTGTTTTTCTGAGGGTATCAGCCAGTGGAAATCTCTGCCAGTGTCTTACATCGGTAGTCCCGTCGTCCGTGTTTCACCACCAGACAGGACTGGACGGACTACTTCCAAGCAGTCCGCCGAAAACACTGGACTACACTCCGAACCGGACTATGTACTACACTTCCGTAGCCAGTGCTGCGCATGTTCTTGGACACACTGGTGGTGTTCCACCCTGTAGGATCTAGGGCGCCTCCCTGCTGTCCACCTGACCTCGATCCCATCGCCTGCTTCCCGGGGCCTCCCTTCGCCTCGTCCGTCCGTGTAACCGTGTTCCCACTTCCGTTGCGCGCAGAGCGATTTATAGGCCCTTGGTGTTCTTGCGCGGAGGCGTGCAGGAATGGTGGCGAAGAGGTCCGCCCCGCTATTCCTATGTAATACGCCGTGCCTCGTACTCCGGTATGTACATATTCCCCCAAACAACAACCTTGGGTTTCTCCACGGCTTCCTACAGATCATTACAAGGGTATTCGGACAGGCTGACTTTGTGGTTCCCCCCCGGCGGCGGGCTGAGGCATGGCTGATGAGAGTCCCGACTCCCCAGCACCGTGGTCAGCTCGCAACCACTAATAACCAAAACTGAGGATTGTCGCTGGTTATCCTGCTTAACAGAAAGAGTAACTGCTTGAGGTAAGAGGAGGAGTGACGGTCAGTGGTGGTGGCGGGTGGTGATAATTGAGAATTCATGCAGTTCCGATTTTTCATCAGGCTGAACCCCATGCAACGATCTACCGGTACCTAACAATTTTCGAATAGATACCTAGGGTTTCTGCTCATTCTTCCTAATCGCACCGCCAACACCATGTTGCCTATCCTTTTTCTTGGGCAAGATACCAGTACTGTAATGCGGAGTGGTGACTCAGATTAGACCTGATGCGGTCGGTCAACGTTGAACTGTTTTTCTATTGTTTCTATTCGTTCTATCTGTCTGTCTTGCTTCCTTCTTTTCATCATCATCATCATCATCAATGAGTACCCACACAATTGATCAACCTTTGTGTCTCATCCCGCAGACCAAAGTCCAAAGAAGCGCCGGAGCTATCCTTCAATCATAAGTAGTACGGAGGTGCTAATCGAACGACATGGTACACTTACGTGGATACAAATCCACGACCAACGACGCCAGCCAACCCACCACCACTGAAACGCCAGCAGCCCACCAGGGGCTGCAGGCTGCAGCTGCCGACCCACAACCTGAATCAGGCGTGGTTTCCGTCCTACCGAAGCGACATCCGCCAATCCAAAGGCGAGGCACATCTATTTTTGCTACCTGCCCGGCGCCTCGTCGTGAGCCATCTCGCTGACTGGCCAATGCCCGCATGCGCATACCACCATATAGGCCGATATGCAGGCGGCAATGCGCGTGCCCTCCCTCCCTCCCTACCAGCACCTCGCGCATGTAGTGCGACGCAAAGCGGTGCCGCGTGCGCGCAGACGAGCGGGCTTTTCCTTCGCTGCTTCAATTAAATTGCGCGCACAGAAACGCCGATATAAAGCAGGATGCCCGCGCACTGCCGTGGAAGCGTCGGCACAAATATCACCGAAATCGCCACCTCCACCGCGTCTGTCGTCGTCGTCGCTGTGCGAAACCATCATGGACCCGCTCTCCCTCGCCGTCTCGGCCATCACCGTCGTCCAGGTCGCCGCAAAGGTCATCTCGTTCGCCGTCGCGTACGGAAAGAGTGTCAGCGCCCTGCCGGAGGAGGTCCAGTCGCTCGTGTCCGAAATCGGGCTGGTCTCGAAGGTCTTGACGAATCTGCACGATACGCTGAAGGGCATTGCGGCGGACGAGAAGACGGGACTGGTGGTCTCCAAGACTGATTTCCTCAAGCCGCATATGGATGAGTGTCAGGAACAGCTGCTGGTGCTCGCATCGTTTTTGGAGAAGGGCCGCAGCAAGAAGGCTCGCCTGAAGAATTTTGGGAAGAGGTTGAAGTGGCCGATGCAGGTGGCGGAGACGCAGGAGTGGATTGTGAGAATGGAGAGGTTTAAGGGGAGTTTCTTGTTGGTTTTGGAGACGGAGAAGCTCGTCGTGAACAAGAAGATGTGCAGTGAGGTGGTGGATATTAAGGTCGCTCAGGAGCGTGAGAGGGCCGAGAGACGGAGGGAGAAACAAAGTAAGACTACTCATTTTGAATGCTTGATGCGACAATTTAATCCTAATACGCATCAAGTCCAGAACTATCGAGATGCCGTCGCATGGCTCTCGGCGGTGGATCCGAGAGAGAACCACGACGCCGCAAAGAAACTTCAGCAGAAAGGCACAGGGAAATGGCTTATAGAGTCCGCCTCGTTCTTCGAATGGAAGTCGGCCGACAGATCATTCATGTGGCTGAGTGGCGGTGGTATGTTGCCCTTCCGAATCGGCCTGTTCCTCAAGCTAACATAACTGCAGCGGGCACCGGCAAGACGATCTTGTCATCACTGATCATCGATGCCCTGATAGCCGAAGGGATCCATAAACCAATATATTTCTATTGCGATTTCAAGGACATCGAGAAAATGACCAGAGCCGGAATCTACGCATCTCTGACGGCACAGATCCTGGCGCAGAAGTGGACGGAGCTACCAGCCCACTTCGCCGAGTACTACGAGAACAACAAATCGAAGCCGTTCCACGACTGGAGTCTTCGGGAACAACTACTAATCTTGATCGGGATGATGGGACGGGGGAGGATTGTGGTGGACGCTCTCGACGAATGTGCGGTGGATGTGCGCAGGGACGTGTTGATGACACTGGGGGAAATTTACCAGAAGGGCCAGATCAACGTGCTCGTCACCAGTCGCGACGAAATCGACATCAAGCTTGGCGTCGAGATCATCGGGGGATCAAAGACGTGTATCAAGGTCAAAGCTTCGGCGACGCAGAGCGATCTGGCACTATTCGTCAACGGGGAAATCGAGAGGAATGGCACGAAGCTCGCGCGGCTCAAGGAATCGACGAAGCGAGAGATCGAGGCGACGCTCACCGGTCAGGCCGACGGGATGTTTCGGTGGGCGAAATGCTCCCTGGACTACATTTCGCGAATGCGGAACGATAAGTCCATCAAGCAGGCGTTGAATTCGCTACCGCCGGGGCTGAACGAGACGTACGACCGAATTTTGGCACGGATTTTGGACACGGACCGGGCGATAGCGATGCGAATCTTTAATTGGTTGACCTGCTCCCAACGACCATTGCTCGTCGCAGAGGTGGTGGAAGCAATCAGCATCGAGCTCGGTAGCAGAAGTCTAGATCGAGACACCCTCCTGAACGACCCCGAAGACTTGCTCGATGTTTGCGGCAGCCTGTTAGAGATCGACCATGATGCTGGGACCGTGGTCCTGGGTCACTTCTCGGTGAAAGAATATCTCACGTCTCTCGGATTACGCAATGGCAAATACTCGGAGTACTTTGTCGATGTCAGGCTCACAAACTTTTGTCTGGCGAAGCTGTGCGTAACCTACCTATGCTTTGAGGATTTCGCCTCTGGGCCCTGCGAGAAGACAGCCCAGTACGAGGAGCGCTGCCAAAGTCATTCCCTGTACCAATACGCGGCTCATTACTGGCCGGAGCATGCTAAGGAGCACGGTGATATCGACGACGAACCGTTCTTATCAATCATGGAACACTTTTTCCTGGGGCCGGGGATGGATGGGAATTTCGAGGCGTGGATGCAAGCGCATCATACCAGTTACCGTGAGCACACTCAGTACCTCACCAGTGACCGAGGTCCGGGCAATCGACTAGTGTATGCGGCACGCTTCGGTTTATATTCGACTGTCCTGATGATGCTCTCAAAAGGCCATGATCCGAATACAATCTGCGAGTACAAAGGTCGGAAGGAACGTGTCACCAGAGTCCGTGAAGGCCACTGCGGCACACCTTTAATTGCCGCGGTAGAGTCGGGGAATATTAAAGTAGTCGAGCTACTGTTATCGAGAGGCGCGGATGTCAACACGGTAGCCGGGAATCCCGGCTCAGCCATCAACATGGCCATCCGACATGGCCGACGGGATGACTATGCCTTGATGCGATATCTTCTGCAACACGGAGCAGACGTCAACCACAAGGCACCAAATGTGAAGACGCCGCTCAGCAGGGCCATCGAAACACCCTCGCTCGAAGCTACGAAGATCTGCCTCGAGGCTGGGGCGGATGTGAGCGTGCGCTCCAATGATACCGATGATCATTGCATGCTGGATCTTGCATGCTTCTACGGCGGTCCCCAGATCTTCGATTTGCTATGGGAACATGGTGCCGGAGAGTATTCTAGCCCTCCTACCGAAACCAAGCCCACACCCGGGATAGACGGTTGGTCCCTTTTTTACGCCTGCTGGCCGAATTTCTTCGAAACCGCACAAAAGATATTGGAAAAGAACGGAGACAAGCTGTTTAAGGACCCAACTTGGATGGAACCATTGCTGTTTGTGATTCGCTCATCTGCCGCCTATGGGTATTACAAGTTCTTGGAACAGTTGATGGCATATGCCGGCACGTCTTCAGATTCGTACACGATAGCCCTTCAAGAGGCAGCAAGAAATGGGCGCGAAAAAACGGTCGGCATGTTGCTCGATATCGGCACCAGCGAGAGCAATCGCGGCTGTCCTTTGGTTCTAGCCGCAGCAATCGGCAACCGCAAGACAGTCGGGCGGTTACTCGAGGCTGGAGAAGACCCTCTGGCGCTAAACGAACACGGGTGGTCAGCACTACTCGCTGCAACAATACACAAACAGCCCGAGATCGTCGAGTTGTTCAACAGCACCGGCAAGTACCTCGCAAGCGGGGAATCTTCAGCTCTACCGCCGACTTCATGGCAGATATCTACCAAAATGCTTGAATTTATCGAAGTACCCTATCCGAAAGTTGAATTCGAGGGCTGGGAGGCCCACTCACTACCTGGTTCGTTGCTCTCCCCACCCCGAACTAGGTGTAGCTGATTACTGACACGACGGTTTAGAAAACACGCACAAGTACGTGATCTACACCGACCACCCTCTTGCTCCCCGGACTGGCTATTGCTACTATGAGATTACAATTTTGGAGGCTGGCACAGATTTCTAGTAAAAATCTCTTCCCTGAATGCTGTATCCTCATTGCTTACATACCTGTCTCACAGTTTTCAAATCGGCCTCTTCAGCAACCTCGCCCATTACGAAATCCATGACCCAAGCGTGGAATCGCACATGCCACTCCGCTCTCCTTCCCGCGCACTGAGCTATAGCCATGAAGGCGAAATAAAGGCAAGGGATACCAGCAGTTCCGATAACCCCACGCTCTCGGCCGGCAGCGTCATCGGGTGTGCCGTGAACCTAGAGCTAGGACTCGCATACTTCACTTGCGACGGAAAGCTGGTGGATGTTCCCTGCGGCAATGTCATAGGAATGGTTCATCCCGCCATTTACATCAGCCCCGGGACAAAAATCAAGGCAAACTTTGGCGAAGAGAAGTTTCGGTTCGATACGAGTGTTTTGGAGACGCTGGACTACGGAGTTGAGCCGAAGGTGCGGTTTGAGATTGATGAGGACCCAGTGGAGCTTATGTACGACTTTAGGAGGCCGGTGAAGATGTACATTGGATGAATGGATGCGGATTTAGACCTTTTTTAGGCGGTGGATTTGGCGTTTGTATATTTGATGTTATGATACCTGTTGGGCTTTCGACGCGATTTGGATGGGAGGGGAGGGTGAGGGGGCACACTGACACGCCCGAGTTTGGACTTTGTATAATAATGAGGGATAGGTCTTTTAAATAGAGAACGTGTATGCACAATACACACATGCTTAGTGTTGACTCGTGGGAAGACCGGAGTGATGAAGACCTGAGAGGCCTGCATCCATTTCGCACCGACTGATAACAGCGCGTAAGAAGATAAGATCGATCCGATATGATTGACGCTCAGACGAGGCTGTGGCCGACACACGGATGGGGTTAGGCAAGAGTCATTGGCCTTAGGTCAGCATGTGCTCGCGATTCGCGAAGGGAGGATTTGGGTAGCTCGCTCCTGGTTGAAAATTGATCCTGAAGTCTTTCCGCTGAACAAGCATCCCTACCGGTATTAGCGCCGTGAAGACCCCGCACCCTGCAGGCCAAATTGTTTTTGTCTCCATTCTCTTTCCGGCGCTTTCAATGATGGTTTGGCCGCAGTCGTCGAGCTGCTGCAAGCTGCAAGCTGCGGTGATGGGCGTCGCTCGCAGCGCGTTCGCTACCCGACGTCATCGCATCGCTCGCGACTTCTCGACGCGACATTCGACCCTCGCTAGTCCCATTCACTGCGATCACCGTCACCCCCACTCAACACCATTGCAGACCCCACCACCGGCTCCACGTCCTATTCGCTTTTTTACCCACCACGCCGCAATGTCGTCTCCCTCCCGATCCAAGCGTCGCAAGGTCGACGGCACTCCCAACCCAAGCTCCCTCGCTTCGTTCGACCGCACAATCTCCCCACCCCCGCTCGACGACGATTACAACCCCACCGATCCGGCCACATTTGACGACAAGAACGACAAGCTTCGCGACTTCCTTCGTCCGCAGCCGGGTGGTGAGAAGAGTGCGCCGAAAGAAGTCATCGATCTCACTGTCGACGAGCCCGACGCGAGGGACGCAAATGGCGCTGGCTTCCGTCACGGCGTACCGGAGTCATCATCTGCTACCGTCACTGCCAACAACAGAGCCGCAGTCACCGCCGAGTCGTCGACGCAGACCGTCTCTTCACCCTTCCGTCTCACGCGTATCCGCGGTCTACCCAACTCGGAGAACAAAAACACGGTCGGCATCGATGACATCCTCGGCGACGTGATGCTGCGCGAAGTGTGGTTGTTCAACTATATGCACGACATCGAGTGGATGATGGAGCAGTTGGACGAGGATATTGTCGGACACGTCAAGGTGGTGTTCGTCCATGGGAACTGGAAGCTGGATGACCCGGGGAGGCACAGGATGGAGGAGCAGGTGAAGGCATTCCCGAACGCCAGACTCGTCGCTGCGTACATGCCGGAGCCTTTCGGAACGCATCACTCCAAGATCATGGTGCTGTTCAGAGGCGATGACACTGCGCAGTATGTCTCCCTTGCAAGCAGCCCCCGTGAACCCGCGTACTAACTGCACAGAGTCATCGTTTACACTGCCAACATGATATCCTTCGACTGGGAGAACATGACACAGGCCGCTTGGATATCACCTCTGCTACCCCTCGGAGAATCCAAACCGCCCTCGCCGATCGGCGATGCCTTCAAGACCGACGCTCTCGACTACTTCTCTGCGTATGGCAAAGCGCGTACCGGAGTATTAGTTGAACAACTCAAGAAATACTCCTTCTCCGCCGTCAAAGCCATCTTCGTCGGTTCGGTACCTGGTCGTCACAAGACATACGAGGCCAAATGGGGCTGGCCGAAGCTGCGCAAGGTCCTCTCCACCATCCCGAGCACCTCCGACGCCGACAAAACGTCCACGATCTTTGCGCAATGCTCCTCGATAGCCACGCTCGGCGTGAAGGACACCTGGCTCACTCCCGTCCTCTTCAAAGCCATGTCTGCGTCTGCCAACGTGGACACTCACCAACCGGATTACGGAATAATCTTCCCGACGGCGCAAGAAATCCGGGACTCGCTGAACGGCTACGGCTCCGGCAGCTCTATCCACCTGCGGCTCGGCTCTCCCGCGCAGGCAAAGCAGCTATCCTACCTCACCCCGCTACTGCACCACTGGTCCTCCCCGCCACTGCCGGGAACATCCGCCTCCCCCTCCACCCTGGCGGGACGCGACCTTGCGGCTCCGCACATAAAAACGTACATACGCTATGCCAACACCCCCCAGCCCGCGACAACGATCGACTGGGCCCTCCTCTCCTCCGCAAACCTGTCGACGCAGGCTTGGGGCGCCGCGGAGAAAGACGGCATGGTCCGTATTTGTAGTTACGAGGCTGGCGTGCTAGTGCACCCTGGCCTCTGGGGAGAGGGGTTTACGATGGTGCCTGCTTTTAGAGAGGATACGGTTAAGCGTGTGGGATGGAAGGGCAAGGTCGTCGCCCTCAGGATGCCGTATGGTCTGCCCGTGCAGAAGTATACCGAGAAGGATCAGCCGTGGTCGCCTGGCTTGCCGTATAAAGAGCCGGATTGGATGGGCAGGAGGTGGGGCGGCGAGTGGGGCGGTGAGTGAGAGGGGTGATTGTGGATTTGTGAAATTTGTGATGTGCCGATGGGATGTGCCGATGCGATGTTGCACGGCGTGTGGACAAGCCAGCGAGTGATAAGGTGGAGATGTGTTTTTTTTTTTTCTTTTCCGGAATAGTGCGGGGTATGTGCTTCTTTCGCCTGGTAATGTCTGGGCTGTAGTGGTTATTGTGGGGATGTGGGATGTGGGATGTGGGATGTGGGATGTGCCGGCCCTCTCTGCCGTGAAGTTCACCGCGAGGCAGCTTGCTTCCTTGGGAACATACTGTACAGTTCTCTGCACAGATCCACTAGACTCCAGTTCATACTTACGCGCTATCATCCCCAAAACCAATGTAGTGCAGACCATGATCGATTGAAAAGCCGCCTCCTACCACTCACGGGTCCCCATGAGCAGACTGCAGTTGCTGCAGGAGCAGGTTACCGGTACCGTGGATAGTGAAGACGACGTCCCGACCACCGCGCCAAGGCCGGAGGCCGAAGCACACCCGCACATGGCCGAGTCCTGATTACCGACCAGGAGTGAATCTCAACCGTAGCGGTAGTGTCTTGCAGTACCGGTAATGCCGAGAACCCATGGTACAATCACGTGAACGGTGCGACCGATGAGACCGGCCATGCTGAGAATTTGAGATGAAACAGTTGCGGCCGTGAAGGTGAAAGAAAGATTAACGGATACCGTACTTTAGGTAATCTGTATGTAGGAGAGCAGGAGAGCAGGAGAGCAGTCAGGGCAGGAGAACAGTGAGGGCAGGAGAACAGCGATGCGCATGCTTTCTCACTCGGAATTTCTTATTTTATCTACGTAGAAAGGTGTTCTGCCGCCGACTGCGGGACTCCACCAGATGGCCTACGAGTCTACGACGCGGAGTACGCAGCCATCTCATTGCTTCGGGTTTGGCTTGCACTTGCAGAAGGAAGGGGTCTGGGAATCTGGGAATCTGGGAATCTTAGGAACGAGAAGAGTGCTTAGAGTGGAAGTGGAAGTTGGTGGTTGGTTGGCGATTGGGTTAAGCACCGCTGCCACTACTAAGCAGCCTGCAGGGTGGTTGCGAAGATTAGGCTCTGCGCAGGTTATCAATTCTTCCAGGACTCTGAGGACACTGTGGATGGGGATGTATTATTCTCGACGGGCCGGACGTCGTCGCTACGAAAGTCTGTAAGAGGTGAAGCATATATCCCTTACATGTCCGGCGGTAATATATTTGTTCGACCTCACTAGCTTGGCCCGTTTTGGACTGGCGCACGAAGGTTGGCAATGAGTGATATCAAAAGAATTCGGCAAGTGGGCTCTTCCGCAAAGCCACATGTGTAAATTAGTGCAAACAGGCTCTCCAAAATTATGTATCTAGCCGCGTATATTCCCACTTCTCTTCTCCCGAAGCTTCTCTTAACATTTGAGCGTGTATGCATACCTAGTATCTGATAGAGTCCGCCGCCGCCCTCGGTGTAGCAGTAATCGCCGGTGGCCAGTTTGGAACATGGCTGCCTTTTTGTAACTCGAGTCCCGGCCCGATAGCCTCTGTATCAGCGCTGTTGCTCAGTTCTCCGATATTGGAACCGCGGTTGTTTGAAGTACCGTGGGTTAGAGGTGGGGACGGGGTAGTGTTCTACATAGACCAGACCGGTCGGCCAACCGGACGGGTCGGTCGGGATATATCTCGACCTGACCATGGCTTTGGCCGGTCGGGATGTAACCCGAACGACCAGACCTTGCCAGGCTCGGTCGGCCCAGGTCGGCCGACGTCGGGTTAACTGCTAATCCTATCAGCCGCAAAAAAATCCTTAGTTTCTAGCGGTTTTTAGAGCATTTCCGGCTTCAAATGTTGTTTCTTAGCCGGACCTATCCCGACCCGACCTGAAAATTTGTGCTCGGGATATAACCCGACCGACCAGACCAAATTTTTTTTTAGTCGGGATATATCCCTACCGACCAGACGAGAGTTTTTTTTAGTCAGGATATATCCTGACCGACCCGACCATACCCAAATTTGGTCGGGACTGGTCTATGTAGAACAACTGCTCTAGTCTCCCGCTCAACGCCGTTCAACCTCATCTACCCACTAGCGCTTCTACCCCTTCTACCGTTATCCTGCTTCTTCTTCCTTTCCCATCATCGATCCTCTCGTACCGACCTCACCATCGATATTTCGACACCATCGATATTACGACACCACCAAACCGCTTCTACCCCTTCTGTCACTTCTGTTTCCGGAACGTACTTATCCGCTGGCTCATAAGACGGTGCAGATACTGCCACATACCGTCGTCGCGGCCCGCGGCGATGGACCAGCGCATCCGCTGCTGCCGCCCCGGCGACAAGAAGCTGCACGAGCTGTACGCCATCATCGACATCCGCTCGGCCGAGGAGATTTGGGGGGTGCGAGACAGCGAGCTGCTCTCGAATCTTCCTCACAGCCCTCACGGCGACATGAGGAGATCCCTAGTGTGCGCCTACGTCGAGCAGAAGTTCGGGTTCGACGCCGATCTCATCCGTGCGGCCAGAAGGCCGGATATACTGGCGAGGGTCGCCATGGAGGCGAACAATTCGGCGCAGAGCCGCGAGTAGACGGCCAGGACGTTCTGGGTCGACATGTGCCAGGACTGGAATGTGGTGTACTCTCAAATGAGGTTGGTGCTTCAGCGGCCCACCGACGCGGAGCTGGAACTGACCGAGGCGAGGTGCTGGAAGGCCTTTCATGCCGAGGTGGAGAGGAGGAAGTGGCGCAGAATGAAGCGCGAGAATCGAGCCGCCATGGCCTCATACTGTGGATCGAGGAGGACGCGGAGATGAGGAGTAATTGGTAAAATGAGGTCGCGGGTAATAATCCCGCTGTCATGCTTGGCAGGGTCAAGCATGAAGACGAGGTCCGGAGGTTGACGGACAAGTACGAGGAACGCCAGGTACACAAGAGTGTTTGATATTCTCAGGGTTTTTTTTCGCGGGTTTTAATCCGTTGGGAGTGCTGATGTCTTTGCGGTTTTGTGGCCTGACATTATTTTTTTTGCTTTGTAATCTATGTCTTTTTACTTGTTTACTTAAACCCGTTGTTTTTGTTTAATGGCGGGCGGGCGTGTCGGCTGGTTCTTCTGGTATCTCATATTCAGGCCTGGAAGTCGTCCGTCCCGTCCGTCCTAGTATATGCCCGGACGAAACAGAATTTGTCGGGCCCGGAATACCAAGGACTATAGGGCTCCTGGCAAGCCGGAGGACGATTGGGGCCCATTTGGGCCTGGAAATTTTGGCGGTAGTACTAGCCTGCGGCAGTGGCGCAGTGGCGCAGTGGTGCAGCAGGCAGGAATGACGCAAAGGAGTTGGCAGCACGGCGAGAATTAAGGAGTTGGCAGCCCGGCGAGGAATAGAGGACTATATAGGAAGTAGACGGCCAAGGAGACACCTCTGCCGGCAGATCTTACACTATATGCATGTCCGTTGCTCGCTGCTCAATCCCGTGTCCGATCGGATCCAAAATTTTCACTGGCCAAAATTTTCCGGATAGCTGGCACCGTACACTTAGGCTCCGTTCATCTCACCATTATCTCATTATGTGGATGTGCCAAGCACGTAGCGCGACATAATGCTTTTAGCATTATGTCGCTTTATGTCGTTTCAGCGCCCAGACTTCTGGAGCACCGCCACATCTACTGAGGTGAACTATTATGTAATAGGTCCTGGAGCCTCAAATGCGATGGAAAAATGAAATGGATTACGCGTTTCCACTGGGAATCTCGCGGATTTACTCAGTCATTTCTGTTCGGTGACTGGAGTCATTCCTGTTCATTGACTACAGCCACTCCTCCCATTACTAGAGTCATTCTTTCGATGACTCTGACTGTATGAGTTGATTGACTCTGGCAATGCTTCCCGGATGACGCGTGTAATAAAAACCATTGCTTCCATAGTCTTCAGCTTCCAGAAGTTGCAAAATCTTCCGAAGAATCAAGTTTCCTGCCGAGACAGGAGTTTTTGCTGCTCTAGTTGTTGAAATATATGTACTCTCGTTGATTTTCGCGTCATGGTGGTGGTGATGGTAGTGGTTGAAGTTGTCGATGGAGACTCCCCCCCCCTTTTTTTTTGTGTGTGTGTGTATGTGGCGCAGCCCTACTTGACGCAATAGCGAGATAATGGGTTGAGATGAACACTTGTTACCTCAAATTTTTAGTGAAATAATGGTTGTCAACTTTGTGTGGTAGCAGGATGAGATAATGGTGAGATGAACGGAGCCTCAGTAGCAGCCGCTTCCGCACTAAGAATTTGCGGGCCCCATGGGGCCCCACTCGGTCCCCTGGCTTTTTGAACCTAGGACAGACCCGAGTCGTGCGGCCAAATTCTCGTCCCAGACGAGACAGCGCCGCTGGGCCCCAATAGTCTTCCGTCCTAACGGACTATTCCCAAGCCTGGAGATAAGTAACGAGAAGAGAAGAGTGGATGCGGGAGTTGGCCGTTAGTAATAGTGGTAAGCGCTGCTGTCCCTCCTACATTCACAGCAGCCTGCAGGGTGGTTGTGTATCTTAAGGTCTGCGCAACTTATCACTTCTTCCGGGACACTGGGGATACTGTCAATGGGGACCGTGCCGTAGATATGGTGGGAAGAGACTGTGGAAGGTGAAAGGGCTTAGGAAGCGAGCGGCATGTATGGATGGATCTATTACTGGTGTAAAGATACGTTGGTGGGTATCACTGTAATTGTCACTCGTCAGGTTCGCCACGCATTATCAGATTGGTCACCATCTATCGCTCGCAGAGCGGGTGATAAGTCATGCGTCACCCCCGGAAATACTGGGAGAAACTAAAATGGCTCAAAGAGATAGGGAGTAATATCTGCCGCTCAACGGGAGCCAGACTCTGTTAGTGGGATACCTACACCTACCTATATAGATTACCTAGTACGAAGCCTCGAAGTCAAACAGTCCGGCACATTCTGACCAGGCAGCAGGCCAAACTGCCTCCTCATCTGCGAACCTGGGATACACAACCGATATACCGAACTATCGAGCTCGACCTCGAGCCTGTCCTCTCCCCCTATTCATACATAGCACCGACTGCTCTCCTCTAGAGTCCAGAGTCTAGGGTGCCCGCCTCGGAGACTCGTCACTCGGAGGTAAGGTTTGCGCTCGACAGTGGAGATACAAACTGTAATCTGTGAATATAGGTAGGTATTTGCTGTTGGCAATCTCTTACTTACACCGGTGTATTGATGAATTAGGAATTGTTTTCGCGCGGGAGAGTGGGTCCAGTCCATCAGGAAGCAAAAATTCCTCCAGTAGGTACTAGGTAGTCGGCTGCGGATTTACTCAGTGTCGCGATGACGATGTGTGCGATGAGAACGGTAGTACGGCTATCCATACTACCTGCCATGTATGATGTTACGTGGGTAGTGGGTACGTCGTCAGATGCACGTTCGAACATTGTGTTTATGTATTCATTGATATCAGGTGGCCAATCTGCATAATGGAAATATCCACCCTGTTCATACAACCCATCCGCTCTCTCAACTTTTTCGTTTCTTGACTAAACCCCTCCCTCAACTCTTCCGGAGCCTTGGCCCTTCCGTTACTCAACGGGCTCCCTCATCTCTTCCATGCCGTTGCCCATCCCTGCCCCTCCCTGCCCCGCCCCCGCAGCTGGGTCGCCAGATATCCAGTCCGGGACAACCCTGCCCTATAGTCCATAGCTGGACTGTAGATCAGGCGGCCAATTGACTGCCCTGGGCGGGGCCAGCGGGGCCGGTGTGCTGTCCACGGAACTGCCGCGACGGCCCCGCTCCACAGTCCACAGGTGGACTGTAGTTCAGGCGGCCGATTGACTGCCCTGAGCGAGGCCGGCAGGGCCGGTGTACTGTCCACGGGACTTCCAGAACTTACGGGGCTACAGGCGGTCGCGACCGAGTCCTTGACGACCTCCTGCAAGGTGCGCTTAGTGTATGAGATCAGATGGGTGCGGGCGTGCGGTTGTACCTTGGCCTTTGGGCGAGGGGGGAACTGGCGACATTTGCTGACCGCGTTCCAAACGAGTTTTGAATCGTTGGGAATGGTTGACATTTGTCGCCGGGGGTTGACGATGGTCTGTTATTGCGCATTCGTAGTCACGCGCGGTGAAGGCGGTGGGGTTATCGGCGATGGTACATACCGTCTTTCAAGACCGACCGAGGTTTTGTTGGTGGGGTGTTGTTGAACTATTGCAAGTCAGTAATATAAACACGATGAAGGCGATGATGGTTGTCTTACGATTTGGAATGACCAAGTGGTGTTTGATATTTGTTGGCAACTTGGTTGTGAGTGAAGAGCAGAAGATAGATTCGGAAGATGAAGACGAGGAATTTATAACGGATTCGACGCCAAACCCCTCAACACCATCAACTTAGCCCTACAGCTTACATGCGGGGCTCAACTAGGGCGGTTACCCTCTCCGTATTTGAAATTGGAATGTGTGACAAACCGGGCATGTGGGCGAGTCATACCATAACAACCACCTTAGCCTTACCGCGATTCCTTGAAATCTTGGCCTTCCTGGCCAAACTCACTGCCAATTTCGCAATAGAGGACGATGTTAACGCTGACTCGGAGCAGGATGGAGAAAAGAACCACAAAGGAGGATAAGAGGAGCAGGACGGTATTCAAAACAAGGAGGCGGAGGAGCCTTAGTTCCGAGTGAGCCTTGCTTCTTTCTGTATTCCTTCAAATTTATCGAAAATAAAAGCGTCCGCAATGACTTTGTACTATTCTTGTATCCTTTGGAGCTCGTCGTACTGTGCACGACAGGTATGTAGCCTGACCAGATACCAGTAGTTGTCGCACGCTTGAAGCGGTTCGTTAGTGATACTCGGGAGTACTATAGATTACACCTCCGGCGGGCGACGGCCGCGGAACGGAAAGATGCCTACAATGTTGAGTATAGGGTACATACCACACACCGTGGCATGTGTGGGGTTCATATCTCGAGGGAGGGCAACCCGGGTCGAGTTGGGGTCCAGAAGTTGGGGTATATGAGGAACTCCTGTAGATAGACTTTCCTCTTCAGAAAACACCTTTACATCTAACAACCACCGCCGTCTCCTACAGCATGAGTGTGTACACTACTCATATACTACTACTAACACTACATAAACTTTGATAGTAGCAAGCGGAGGATGGCCTTTTTTGAATGAACGAATTCATCCCTGCCACGGGCGACGGGCGTGGGCATGCTGTGGCTACTCTATCACTATAGTAGCACGGATTCGGAAGGGATCCGGCGGGCGTGCAGCTGGCCTAGACTTCTTCGCTCCCGAATCTCGATGGGTACATACAAAATCCAAACCCAACCGGCAAGGCAATGCATGCGGGCCGTTTCGCCGTATGTAGATGTCTTGTCTTGCCTCCTCCGTAAACTCATTAAAATGGTTGGATCGTGGTCGGTAGTCAATAGTTAGGCGGTAATCCTGTGCCGACACCTCGCAGATCTGTGCTTTCACGGGCCTAAAAACGCAGTCGTAAAGCTTCACAGGTGTCAGATACTACGAAGTCGTCGCTAGATCGGCGGGTCTACCTATAAAATGTGAAGCCATGTCCGTATGTAATGGGCACGTAGTAGTACTACTCCTTCGTCGCTGTGTTAGCCCTTGGCAGAGCTCGAACGTGTTCATAACCGCGCGTAGAAATCGACAGCACGGAAAAAACCCGCGTGGCTTAACGGTCACGCACCGGGCGGAGTTTGCTGGACACCGGTCCAGCTATCGGGGTTTCCAAGCCAACCCCACCAGGGGTGGTGAAGGTTTTTTTTGCTCGTTTGGCGGCCGTGGTTCGAGCCCGGGTGAGGCACAGGTTTTTCACACGCCGTTGTTTTTTTGGGTTTGATTATCGTGAAATTAGGCCTTAATAGGGAACGACAGATTACAGGTCGGTTTCCACCCGACTGTCGCCGCCCTCTGGTCGCGAGCTCGGCTGTCTGGCAGGTGCTTAAGATTATGCGGGAGGGAAGGCGTGGCTGATGCTAGGAGTAGCGAGCAATGGTGACCGCAGATTTGGCGGTGAGAAGCGCTTTTGTAATATCGTGATATCGATGGTGTCGTAATATCGATGGTGTCGTAATATCGATGGTGTCGAAATATTGATGGTGATGTCAGTACGAGAGGAACAATGATGGATGGGAAAGGAAGAAAAAGCAGGATAACGGTAGGAGTGGTCAGCGTGGTTGAAGCGCTAGCGGGTGGATGAGGTTGAATGGCGTTGAGCGGGAGACTAGCCACACACAACCACCATCTCTTCTGCGTCGACGTCCGGCCCGTCGAGAATGATACATATCACATAGTGACCGGGCTTAATATCGGCACACACACATACAGTAGCAAAAAGTAGGGTGCGATTGATACGGAGTGAATACCGCAATCATTTGAATACCGAAGAACTACCAGGTTTCAACTTTCGAGTTGAATACGGAAGTAGACGGTTGCAGCGACAATAAACAGATCCAACCCTCGAGGCTGAGCTGGAAACGATCGGAGTTTTCTCTTGTGCTACCGGCACAAGTTCTTTCCCCCTTCCTCCGGGGGCCCAAGTCGGGTGAGAGCCGACTTGCTCTCGGTGGATGGTCTCTCCGAAACCGGGTGACAGACGGTTTCGTTTTGACAAGGAATAACAAAACAAAGAAAGCATAACTTCCGAGTTATTCGGCGCGTATAGCCCGGTCTACTATCCACCCAGGTTATACGTGGAGGTTTTCTTCTTTTGCTGCGCGAGAGCAAAGGTCTTTCCTCCTGGCCATGCATGTCATGTGTGAAACACATGCCACATGCGTGGCCAAGGCCCATGTCTCCGAAAACGGGCTACAGACGGTCTTGGACGAGCAAATAAATAACCAAAGAAGCATAACTTGGTCTACTACAGCCCCAAGTTATACGCGGATAACGTGGTTTACTGCCCTCCATGTTTTACGCGGAGATCGTCTTCCTTTCAGAGTAAAGGTCTTACCTCCTGGCCATGCATTAGTGAGATGCATGCGCCATTGGCCAAATGTTGTTGCTCTGGCCGCTGTGCGAAGGAACGACATTTGACTTGGGGTGCCAGTCGTTACGGGGCGGGGTAGCGGTGGGCGTATGGTGGATCCTTGCCTGAGAACTAAATCTACTCCGACAGCTGGCGCATCGTTTGCTGTCGGGGACGACGCGGTCACGATTCTTGAATGTCAATCGCTGCTCCCGTTGATACTTTCTTTTTTGGTTTATTCATTGATTCTGAGTGCGGAGTCATGAACTGATCTCATCAAGCAATTATCAAAATCCATTTTGTGTCCATTCTACCAATCATTCAAGAAGTAGTATCATGGCCAACTGTCGATGCTAACAGCTGGGAAGTGGAAGCGGATATGTACCTCATCTAATATGATCTACTAATATCGAATGCAATCCAATGATAATTAAACTTCACCCGTCTCCCTGGCGAAGCAAAAAAAGCCAGCAGCGCAGTCAAGGCGTGTCACGTGATGACCACTGCCGAGTGCTATCCTGTGCTCCGTAGCCACCCCCGGGGCCGGCGGGTGGCTTACAAATCTTCAAGAGCTTCAGTGAATACAAACAGTCTTCCATCCAGCCGTGTTTGAGCGAGGAGCTTTCCCTCCCTCATTTCCCCTCGCCGATTGCATGGCCTATATATAGTAGGAATATCAGGGTCAGTCAGACAGCGAAGGATGGCGAGGCCAGCACAGTGTACTATCAGTCCAATTCTGTTACAATCACCGACATAAGCTCGTTTACTAATATCCAAAACTTTATTACTTTGTGCAATTACTGTTAACTGTAAGTTCCTTTCTTCATCGGTGGCTACGAGGCCTGCGTGGTCGCTACGCCTGCGGCTCATGTTGGCGCGACGTGTTCATAACCGCGCATAGTAAATGTTCAGCACTGAAAATACCTCGCGTGGCCGAGTGGTCACGCACCCGGCGGAGTTAGCTAGACACCGGTCCAGCTTTCGGGGTTTCCAAGCCACCCAACCAGTGTTCTACATAGACTAGACCGGTGCGCCGACCGGACGGGTCGGTCGGGATATATCTCGACCCGACCAGACCTGATTTTTTTCTGGTCGGGATATACGCCGACCGACCAGACCTAGGCTTTAGTAGGTCGGGATATATCCCGGCCAACCAGACCGTGCCAGGCTTGGTCGGCCCAGGTCGGCCGACGTCGGGATAACAGAGAAGCTGATCAGCCGCAACATTTTCTGTCATAGTCGTGCGTCCGGAATGTGTCAATGACGACCACAGCAATGCTGGAAGTGTTGGGCGTCCGAAATGTTACTATAAATGTCGCAGAAATGCTGGCAGACAACAGGAATGCTGGCAGAGGGATGGGATGATTGCGGCGACTCAGGCGGATTTGAAGGAAATTGGGGAGATGTTGGCTACCCTATGCGAGGACGATCTAGTTTAGATAGGTGATTGGAAAGGGTACAAATTTCAATGTGTATACTTTCTTAGCCCGACTTATCCCAACCGACCAGACCAAGTTTTTTTTGGTCGGGATATATCCCGACCGACCCGACCATACCCAAATTTGGTCGGGACTGGTCTATGTAGAACACTGCACCCCACCGGGGGTGGTGAAGGTTTTTTTTCGTTGGGGGCTGTGGTTCAACCCACGGTTTCGGCATGGGTTAACTTAACGATGTACTACAGCGATCACTCGCCGCGTGAGATCGCGTGCGCTCAGCTTGTACCCGGACTACTGTGATACGATCATGCGTTCGCAACGACTTGACCAAGAACTTGCCGTGAACGTAATCTTTTTTTTGCGAGAGAATAGCTTGGTTTGGGTTCCAGCTCGATTCCGTAATTGAGCAACTCTGGATTTGTGTGCTCGTAGGTTTTAGGTGCCTATGTTAGCCACGTAGGTATGATAGAGTATATACGCAAACTATGATTCGAGTGTGTAGCGGGAGTGGCCCGGGGCTCTCAGCTCTAGTGCCCTCCTCCTTCTCTCGCCTCCTCTCCGCCAGCCTTTGCAACGATAGCCCAGCGGCAGATAAGAAATAATCAGGTGCTGGGCGAAATCGAGTGACCTTGAAGGACCGCCACGTGACGATACGGAGTCCGGTCACCTAATAGCCCATGTTATCACTCGTTTTGACATAGGCTGACGAAGCAGAATATGTTTCAAAGTGGAACACCTTGATATTAGATTCGCCCGCTGTGGTTACTACGGAATATTCTTTATCCGGTAGGGAACTGGATAAGCCAATAAACACCCTGCAATCCTCCGGCCCCACGGATATGGAAATCGCCTGGGGCGATGCCTACCGGAGGAGCTGGAAGGGGCACCTCCTTGATACCGATAATTATTATCGTGCTCTTTGCAGGTCTTGCGATCCGGTAGTGCTGCTAAGTATGTTCCTGCTTCGCTGAAAGGTCAATGTTTCTGTTACCTCATCAAACCGATTTGCATCACAGCTATCTCACCACGTTTCAGTCGCCAGGTGGCAGTTTGTACGTTCCATCTAGGTAGGTATTCACAATCTTATCGTCGCCCGTATATACTGTTATACATATATCGAGGTAGCGCCACAGACCAGTCTGCAGCGATCCCACCCCACCCAAATCGACCCTACACCCACCACCCCCGGCTATCCACAGCCCTAACCTCCAATCTTCTCGACAACCCACCTCGCAGCAGCCGTGCCATAGACCGTAACATACATCAGATGTGCAAGGGTATTCAAACCCGAGTCGCAGAAGGTATCTCCAGAGTCGCAGTAAGAACGGAAGACGCTGGCGTACGACTCGCAGCTCTGGTCGCTCGTGCGAGGGAACAGCCCGCTGCCTGTCGACGTCCCCACGTGGTAGGTTTCGTCCTTGGTGTGGCGGGGGTCGCCCATTTGCAGGACTGCTACGACTGCGGGAGGTTAGCGGGGAAGAGTGAGGAAGGGAAGGGAAGGGGGACATACCCTTCGACGTGAGACTGGAAGCCATCGGCTCGGTCTTCGCGCCGATAAGCAATCCGCCGCCGCCGCACATAGCATCGCCTGCCATCTTGTTAGTCGTCTTCCCGACCGCATCCGCATTTACTACTTACCGATTATATGCGCCCCCTGCGAGTACCCCATGAGCACGATCTTCGCGTCTGGGCAGCTAGCCGCGTACGCCGCAAACTGCTTCTTTACCGCCGCGGTCCCCGCCTGCGAGGAGGTGTCATACGGTGACAAAAGCGCGGGGTAGTCGATTGCCTCCTGCGTCACCGTCTTGCTCGAGCTGCTAATCACTGCCGCTGCGACGCTGCCGATTACCCCATCGCCCGCCGCCTCGGTGGAAGCGCGCGCTACGAGGATGTGGATATCGCTGCAGGACGTATCTGCTCGTGATATGAGTGGTGAATGTGGCACTGCCACGGAAAGGGTCGAGAGCGCGAGGAGGAGGGGGAGGAGGGTGGGCGTGATGAGTGGCATCGTTGAGGTGGGCTAAAGGAATGAGTGAATGACGGTTGATGAGGTGGAATGGATATGCGCGGGATCCGTCTGGTATTTGTAGCTTTCCGTGAAGCTCCCGGTCTACTAGTAATGACTGCCCAGAGATGCTGCGATGCTGAGGAGATCGCGCGGTCCATTGTTTCAACTCCACGCCCTGAACCTACCGTTCCATAGCTTTGCCGGAATTCCGTGGACTTCCTCTGGAACAAACGGCATCCGTATGCATCGCCAGCATATTCCCCATTCCAACTTCCAACTTCTGGTATGTACCATTACCCCGCCTTAGAAAAAAAACCTAAGCCTCAACCTTGGCGCGACAGATATATTGCGCGATTACGTCCTACAGGCTACACCTCATCTATTGCACGCTCGATCGATTGCACGCGGGGTACCTGCAGGCTGCAAGGAAAAATAAGCCTTTTCGCCCGCCAGCCCGCACCACCGGAGATGGTGCGACATCCGGTGGGCAGGGGCATCTCTCGGTAGCGGGGCCGAGACTAAGACAGAGACCAGTGGCACTTCGCCGAGGCATAATTATTGCGCTAGCGGTAAGCCGCGGCTGCGGAGGTTCACGTAGAGTGCGGATGACGACTCGCGAGCCAGAGGTCATACATATACGGGAAATGAGGCGAATCTGACTCGCCAGTGGATGCGTATCCCGGTGTCCGAGCCGCTGGGATTTATTCCCCGCTGATGGAAAGGGCCCGATACCTATCGTATGTACAGTATCTGCCATGATCTATACATAGTAAGGTCGAATGCAATGATGATTAGACGAAGGAAACAAATACTTCCCCGGGTAAATGTTATCCGGTGATCGGGCAGGGTGGTCTCATCATTCCTGTCTCATCTCATGGGTCACGGTGGAGTCGGGATCCGAACAGGGGTCGACTATCGGGACGGGGATCATCGGTGATGCATAATCCAACGTCACCGTAACCAACCCAACCATAACCGTAGGGTGGGGGACGAGAGATAGAGAGTGAATCACGCGTACCACGGGTGAAGGGATGCAATCATGCAAATATAACAGTAGAGTAGATGACCGGAACGGCGGGAAGGAGCGAGACAGGATGCTACTATCGAGTCACGTTGCTGAGGTTGCGAACGTGGCCGGCATCCGGAAGAAGCGGAGCAAAGCGAATGAACGTTGCTGACATATGCTATTGCAGTTTATCTGTTTCGCCGCGATGTCATGGCATGTTCCGCACTTCCGATTGCGAGGTACATATAGTTACATGCATATCTGCAGGCTCTTCACGGCGATACTATCTACGCCTACTAAACGATTGCAAGTGCGAGTGACGGCGTTCCTGCAACGCATCATGATGGATCACCGATGAACCCTCCATCACGAAGAACAAGAAACGCTTTCGTTCATCACGACGCAGATGGTATTAAATACAGCCGAGTGAGCCCGACTCGGCGGAAAGGCGGACGAGAGCCTCTGTCCCGACAGGAAGCCGGTACTTAGCAATAACCTTATCCAAACCCCGGGTTCCGTATTTCCGACACGTGCCTCACGAGTCTTTCTCGCTCCCCCGACATGTCACGGGTGATGGCCGGACAGAACGTACTGGAGTCAACTGCAGTTTACTGCCGGACTGCAGGACCCCGTTCAGCAAAACCACAAACGGGACGGATTACGCTTTTCCCCTCCAACAGGCGAAGGAGACTGGAATGTTCCGGTCCAGTCCATCCGGACCGAAATAAAGTATGTGTTCTAGCCTGCCGGGCAAAATGGGTTTTTTATAAATAGACCGGCCCGCGGGGCAAGCGACTTGTAGAACACCGCACATAGCCAGCCCTACTAGGTTACCAAGGGCTTGGTGGCTGTGGCTCGCGGCAGCGATACGCAAAAAAGTAACATGCGTTCACGTAGAATATAAAATTTAGTTTTATCCTACATACTGGAGTCCATGGACATAAAGAATCAGAGCTATCGTACGGAACTACCCGCGGCTCCGCGGTTCTCCGGCGTCACCCCAGCAGCCATCACTCGGGATAGCGAGTGATGCTAGATGCTTCACCGGCAGCGACAAGCGTTAATAACGACTATCAACGGCGATTCAACTTCAGCACCAGAACCGCGTGGGTTATCTAATCTCCACGCGAGATCTCTCCTCCTCAACTTCGTCCCCCTCTTTCTCTCCCTCTCTCTCTCTTCTTCCTACAGGTAACACAACGAATCCCACGGTCGACAACCCCCCACCGATCAACAAATTACAATTATCTACTACAAACCGTTCGAATCAACAACCTCTACAATTTCCCCAACGCCAGATACAATGGCTACCCCTACCAGCCCCACCATCGAGACCGCCAGCCCCGCCTCTGCCTCGAACCACAAGGTCCTCGAGTTCTTCGCTTCACCAGCCGAGCTCGTGGATAGTTTGGTCGGCGTCGCAGCCGAGGCTGCCGACACCGACGATCGGATGGAGATGGACGTGGAGATTGAGATCGAGAAGGGTATCCAGATCGACATCGAGATGAACATGGAGGTGGAGATGGGGATGGAGGAGAAGATGGAGGATATGGACGAGGACGAGGACATGGGGGAGGATGAAGACGAGTATGAGGATATAGAGGCGGATTCGAACATGGGCGAGTACTAGGAGGAGGACGAGAATATGGAGGAGGCATAGGCCTGAGGGAGCGTTTTTTTCTCTTTTTTTCTCTCAATATTACCCCAAATACCCCTGTCAAACATATCGAATCGGTTACTTGACATGTCTATAAACAGGGCGGTAGGCCTCTATATATACACCTCCGTACGTTGCCGCTAGCGGCCCCTCGTCCGGTGGCGCCGCCCCGGCCAATGTTCTACATAAACCAAACCGGTCGGGCCGACTGGACGGGTCGGTCGGGATATAACCCGACCCGACCAGACCTGATTTTTTTCTGCTCGGGATATATCCCGACCGACCAGACCATACCAAATTTGGTCGGGACTGGTCTATGTAGAACACTGGCCCCGGCGCCCCATCGGGAGCGGCACTACCCAACGGCCACATCTCTGAACATGGGGGAGGACGAGGACGAGGACGCGGACATGTAGGTGGGTTCCGGCATGGACGAGGACAGGGAAGAGGATGAGGACATAGAGGACGATGCCTGGGTCTTCAGGAGCTGTTATCTTTTTATTTCGTTTTCAAATGTATCGCGAAAACTCCATCCTCGATGATTTTGTATGTTTTCGAGCACGCCACGACGCATCTCTAGTGTGCAGAAAGTGCAGAAAGATAAATCAAGGATCCCCACCAGACTCGACTCACAGGATGTTATTCACGCCGTGCATGTATGCCCGCCACCGCATAATATGTGTGTGTGCCGATAATATGCCCGGTCACTGTGTGATATGTATTATTCTCGAGGGGCCGGACGTCGTCGCCGAAAAGATGGTGGTTGCGCGTGGCCAGTGCTGGAAGAGTCAGTAAGAGGTAAACCATCTGTCAAGCCGTCGACGTCTAAAACATCCGCTCGCATCCATTCGTCGCTCTCATTTATTAGTCATTACATACAGAGGTATCGTAGGGCCGTATCCAGCTCTACTAACCCTTGGCATGTCGTCCGCAACTTGAGGCACCGATACGCCACATGCGTTCGTGTAGAGGCATATAATGAGTACCTCGATATCTTGGCCTTACTGGCGGAACCATGGGCTAGTTTGGCGAGCGAGAGCGCCGACGCTGCCGCCACCGATGAGGAAATGATGAATGGCGAGACGAGCCACATGGGAGGCGGAGAGAAGGGACAGATGATGAAAGTTAAGGCTCACAACAGGGCGGAGAAAATGGAGGAGGACGTGGACATGGAGGAGGGTGAGGAAGAAGATGAGGCCTAGTAGGGCGCCGGGAGCAGTTATCTTTTTCTTTCTTTCTTTCAAATTAATCGCGGACTACTACATCCTTAATGATTTTGTCTTCTTTCGAGCTCGTCTCGATGCACCCCAGTTATGTACCAGATAGTTGTAGGGTCGTAGCTAGCTCTACTCACTATGTACCTACTTGCAGGCTGTGTGTTCGAGACGGCTTTACACAACATGCGTTGCTGTAGATATGAAACTCTTGGCCTCTGCTTACAAACCTGAAAAGGCTTACACACGGCAGGCAAGCTGTCGTAACTACCTGCTGCATCGTGGGTCCTAGGGCGGCGCTGCATGCGCATCACTCGCCTCGGGTGACATCTGATGCCGCCACGGTAGCGAAAAGTTTCAATTACGACTCAACGGCGATTCAGCTTCAGCACCTCGTAAGATTACGCTTCGCTACTACTAAATCTCTCCCCCCCAAATTCTTATCTCTGTCTCTCTCTCTTTTCTTCCTCCTACAATCCATCCGACGATCAATAACACCAACCGATCAACAATTGTCTACTCCAAACCATCCGAACCAATAACCTCTGCAATTCCCTCGCCGAGAGAAACCATGGCCACCCCTACCACCCCCACCATGGATACCGCGAGCCCCGCCTCCGCCGACAACGACAAGGCCCTCGAGTTCTTGGCCGGACTGGCTGAGCTCATGGATAGTATGGCGAGCGGGAACGGAGCCGAGGCTGCCGACGCCGATGAGCAGATGGACATGGACATGGACATGGAAGTGGCGATGCAGCTGGACTTTTGGATGGGGATGAAGATGGATACAGATGTGGAGATGGGGATGGAGGAGAAGATGAAGAAGATGGAGGTCACGGCGGACGACGAGGACGAGGAAATGGGGGAGCAAGAGGACGAGTACGAGGACACTGAGAGGGGCGCGGGCATGGACGAGGATGGGGACATGGAGATGTGTGCGCACATGATGATCAAGGACATGGAGATAGCATAGGGCTTCGGGAATTGTTGTCTTTTTTTTTCTTCTTCCAATATTACCATAAATACCCGCATCTTCAATGACTTTTTTTATATCCTTTCAATCTCGTCAAGAGTGGCGACGCCGCGATAGTTATTTACCAGATACATGTAGTAGTTACCATAGGCTTGTAGCCAGGTATAAATATTGAGATGCCGACCGCGGTCCGGCACCGATATGCAACATGCGCTCCTGTAAAAATGGAAATTTTGGTTTCTCCGTGCTGGAGTATTTGTCCGAATGGAGGCTATCGTACTTACCCGCTGCTCCGTGCTTCAAAAGACAGAGATCATCAATTTATTTCGCATACCTCCTATCTACTTAGCCACTATGCGCTTTGTTTTTTCTTTTTGTTCTTTAATTAGGTACACCGCGCTTCTCCGGCAGCGCTTCACAATATATCACTTACAGCGAGTGACATCAAACGCCTCGACGGTGGTAGCGGCAAGGCTCACTAACGACTGAACGGCGATTCAGCTCGAGCACCGAGTGATTTGTCTTTTCTGCACGCGAGAGCTCTCCACTCCAACTATCTCTCTCTTCCTCTCTCTCTCTCTCTCTCTTCTTCCTCCTACACCATCCATCCGACGATCAATAACCCTCGACGATCAATAACCCTCGACGATCAATAACCCTCGACGATCTATAACCCCCAACGATCAATAACCTAACGATCATCAAATCTCTACTCCAAACCGTCCGAACCAACGACCGTAACAATGGCCACCCCTACGACCCCCACAATGACGACTTTCGCCTCCACCTCCGCCTCGCCCTGCAACGACAAGGCCCGCGAGTTCCTGGCCGGAATGGCTGACATGATGGATAGTTTGGTCAGCATCGGAGCCGAGGCTGCCGACGCTGATGAGATGGACATCGACGTGGACATTGAGATCAATATCAACATGGGGATGGACATGTGGGTGGACGAGAAGATGGATGATATGGAGGTCACCGCGGAGGACGAGAACGAGGACATGGGGGAGGGCGAGTACCAGGACGGAAACATGGAAGTGGAAGCGTGAATGGATGGGGACGAGGATATGGAGGTGGATGCGGACATGGACGAGGTCATGGAAGAGGCATAGGCCGGAGGGAGCTACTTTTGTTACGTTTTCAATATTACCATAAATATCCGCATCTTCAATGACTTTTTTGTATCCTCTCGATATCATCACCTGTCGCAACGCTGCGACAGGTATTTACGAGATTTACAGTTGTCGTAGGCTCATAGCCAGCCATAGTAGTGACCATAGATATGCGGGCTGCGGATCGAGACAGCGATACGATACATACGCAATACGTATTCCGTAAAATTGGCATTTTTGACTTCCTGTCCTGGAGCACTGGTGCTGAGTCCAAGCTGTAGTAACTACCTGCTGCATGGATGTGGTTCTCCGAGGGCGCTGCATGCGGCATCACTCGTAGCGAGTGACATCACATGTCTCATCCCAGCTGCAAGCCTCAATAGCGACTCAACGGCGATTCATCTCTAGTACCGAGTGGGCTTTCGCTTCGCCACCACTAGATTACTCCCTTGCAACTTTAGTTCTCTCTCTCTCTCCCTCCTACACCATCCATCTGACGATCAATAACCCCCCACCGCCACAACAAAATTACAATTCTCTACTACCAACCATCCAAACCCGCAACCTAGACAATTCCCACAACGGCAGACACAATGGCCACCCCTCCCTCCTCCGCCATCCAGACTATCGCCCCCTTCTCCGCCTCCAACGACAAGGCCCTCGATTTCTTGGCCGAGCTCATGGATAGCTTGGTTGGCGTCGCAGCCAAGGCTGCTGACGAAGATGAGATGGAGTTGGACATGGAGAATGAGATAGGCATGGGTATGGACATCGAAATCGAAATGAACATGGAGATGGGGGTGGGAATGGAGGAGAACATGGAGGATATCCAGGTCAGGTCGGGGGACGAGGACGAGGACATGGGGGAGGACAACAACGACGACGAGGACAAGGACATGGAGGAGGAGGAGGTCATGCAGAAGGGCGAGATAATGAATGAGGCATAGGCCCGTGGGAGCGTTTTTTTCTCTTCTTTTTTCAGTATTACCATAAATAACCGTATATTCAATGACGTTTTTGTATCCTTTTGATCTTATGATGAGTCGCAACGCCGTGTCAGTTATGTACCACATACATACTAGTTAGTTGTTATCATGGGCTCGTAGTCAGCTCTGCTCTACTCTTGTAGATATCCTATTCTGTCGGCACTCTAGTCTCGGTTCCCCTGCGCTGGCGGTGTGTGCTTGCGCGGCGGGATATTGGGCAGTGTGGCCGGGATCTGGTGTTCTCTCTCTCTCTTTCTCTCTCTCTCGTTCTCTCGTATTTCATTCCCATTATCCGCGGGCTACCGCCGCCCCGGCTACGTTCCATTCGATCGGCCTAGTTTAGCCGACTTCAACATCAATCGCGGCGGCGGTGTACACCCCTTCACTCTTCCGCCGCCGATAAATAACTCGTGGCGATTGCGATTGCGAGATACATCTTCAGTTTATATCGCATGTAGCCCTTCTAGCCTATGACGGACTGGCACTCCTTCCCTGCCCACTCTGGCCGGCCGGGAGTTGAGACCCCGCCACCAGCCAGCACGATGTGGCGACGCTGCATGCCAAACCAAAAACACCATACGGAGCTGCACCCAGGAGATTTAGGTACCTACGTACTTTTCTTTATTTCTTACTTCCTCGTAACGAGCGCAGACACAGTACTGTACTGCTCCGCGCGTCTCCGGCGTCACCTCACACTACAGCACTTGATGCGAGTGACATCACATGCCTTTTGGCAGCGACAAGGTTCTATAACGACTGTCAATGGCGATTCAGCTCTAGCTCCGAGCGTTTTGTCCTTTGGCTACTCGCGATCCCTCCTCCCAAACCCCCCCCCTCTCTCTCTTTCTATCTATCTCTTTTTCTTCCTCCTACAACATCCATCCGACGATCAATAACCCCCACCATATAACAATTCTGTACTCCAAACCGTCCGAGCCAACACCCTCAACAATAAAATCAGCGAACTACACAATGGCCGGCACCATCGCCCTCAGCATCAAGACCGCCAGCCCGGACGCCGCCGACGCCGACAACCAGATGGACGTTGGCATGAAGACGGACATGGACATAGAGATGGGCATGGAGATGCACATCCGGATGGGGATGAAGATGGATAATCGATATGGAGATGGGGATGGAGGAGAAGATGGAGAAGATGGAGGTCATAGCGGTCGACGAGGACGAGGACATGGGGGAAGAAGAGGACGAGTACGAGGTCATGGACGAGGGCGAGGCCATGGAGGAGGGTGTGGGCATAGACGAGGGCGAGGCCATGGAGGAGAGTGTGGGCATGGACGAGGAGATGAAAGAGGTATAGGCCTCAGGGAGCATTTTTCTTTTTCAATATTACCATAAATACCCGCATTTTCAACGAAATTTTTGTATCCATTCGATCTCGTCAGGAGTTGCGACGCCGCGGCAGTTATGCAGCAAACAGGGCTGTCAACCGTCCGTCCGGACTACAGTCCACTAGTGGACTATAGTCCCATCCCGTCCCGGGCAGGCTATCCAGAGAACTGATCCATTCCGCCCGGAGGATGGAATGCCTGGATACCCGCCAGGTACCTATAAGTACCTAATAGCACTAGCGTGCTATGCTGACTACTAGTTTGCGAAGTAGTATGACCACCAACAGAATTTTCAGACTCGAGCAGAATTTTCAACGTCGTCAAACAATCGACCTCAGAGGATAGAAACTGCTGTTAGTAGGAATAGGGATGACGTGAAAGTTCTGTACCGTGAGAGACACTTCGAAATGGAGCCGCACAGCCACACATCCCCACACCGGCGCCACTGTGTAGCGCCACGCCGCTTGCATTGTCCTAGTGTTCCAGTCAATTCCGGGCCCTGTAGGGTATCCGTCCTCATTTCTCCAACCCGGAAGACTGTAGTCCCCGGTCTCCTTAGCCCGACTAATTCCGTCCCGGGCCGGGCAACCTCAAACACGGACGGGACGGACGGTTTACAGCCCTGCGGCCGATGCGAGGAAGTTGGTGAGGAGGATAAGCAGTGATTGGGTGTGGAGCGGAAGCAGAACACAGTGGAGAGACGCCACCGGGGCTTTCACCTTGACTGGCCAGGGCGGGCAGGAAACGGAGTTCGTGGGTTCGCCATAGTCTAGATACGCGGCATGCGGAATAAAACAGAAAGATCTCACTCTCGATCACAACCAGCAGTTTCGACCCACGACGAATTCGCGCCGGATAGTCAAGCCCCCAGCCACGACTGCCTAGAACTACAAGCAATCACGAAGAACGGCACGGTTTTTTTACTTTTTTACTTTTTTTCTGGATTTCTATTTAAAAAAAAAGATGACAGACATTACACCCTTCCATAGTCTCCTTGTCCCACCATTGGAAAACCTGGATCCGCCGGTCACTAGGAAAAGGTATGGACTCAATTGCAACTACACTCGAGCCTGGAAAATACTCGAGGCAGAGGGGAAGGGGGGAAAGGAATTATCGAGGAAGCAACGTAGAAACAAAAGGAAAATGAGGACCTACCTTACAAGGAGGCCATATAGACCTCCTCGAGCCGCTGTCTGACCTCTTGCAGCCACACACGCCCCTCTTCCAGCGTTGCCAACATGTACACCTCCGCCTAGTGTCGCAGTTGCTCCAGCTGCTGCCATCGCTGCTCGCAGAGCCAGATGAAAGACACCCCACCCATACGAAGCAACTCAGGCTGCTGCTGAGCCCACAAGACCAACCTCTGGTACGTCTCCAGCAGGCCGGCCTCGCTCTGCGTGTTGGCCACAGCTAGTGCCTCTGACAGGTAGTCGTATTGAAAAGAGACAATACGCTCGTACTCACGCTCATGGAGCTGGTACTCCTGCAGAAGTTGCTGCCGCAGCGTCATCAGAGGGGCGCTGCTAGGTTCCGGCTGCTGTTGCGACTGCCGCTGCAGCTCTTCGTACCGTCGCAGCGCTTGGACCTGCCGCTCCCCGTAGATCATCAGACCCGTCTCGAACTGCTGCTGTTGCTCGGTCTGGGTGAGGAACGTCGGAGGCGCGGACGAGATCACTTGCTCAGGTACCGGTGACTGTTCCCTCTGAGATTGAGCCTTCAGCGGCTGTGGCTGGACGGGGGTAGAGGCTGGCCCGGGAGCAGAAGTAATCGGCGCAAATTGCACCTAAGCCTGGGCCAGAGCTTCGGCCTTCGCTTGCGCGATAGCGTCAGCTGTTGCCCGCTTCTTTGCCAGAAGCCGGGCCTTCTTCTGCTCCGCCTGGACTCTGGCTTGCGCCCGAGCCTGAGCGTCAGCATTTGCTTTCGCAATTCCCTCAGCTGTGGCGTTTGCCAGCCTCTGCTCGTCCGCATCACGGGCAGGTTCCCGAGCTTTGGCATCCGCTTATGCTTGGGCTTGGGCAGAAGCCCTCGCCTTTGCATCAGCTTCCGCCTGAGCTCGATCACGAGCCTCAGCTTCCACCTATGCCTACTTCTGGCGGGCCACCTTATCAGCCTGTGCGCGAGCACGAGCCTCAGTGGCCGCCTGAGCCTTGGCTGCCGCCTCTTTCTGGAGGTCCATTTCACGGGCCCATGCCCGAGCCTTGGCCTCTGCTTCTGCTTGGGCTTGGGCAACAGCCTTCGCCCGCACATCCGCTTCCGCCTGTGCCCTAGCACGATTGGTCTCAATTTCCTCCATTGCCTGACGCTGGAGCTCAGCATCACGAGCCCGCGCTTGAGCCTGAGCATCCGTTTCCACCAGAGCTTGGCCAAAAGGCCCTGCCCTCGCATCCGCTTCCACCTGCTGCCTAGCACGAGCCTCAGCATCGGCCCTGCCCATGATCACCGCTTCCGCGAAGTTTCTTGGCTTGGACCTTGGATTGATCTCCCAAGTCAAGATCTGTCTGAAGGCTCCGAGGACTTTCGTCTTCGTCGGCTTCGACAGATCCGTCCGCGTATCGGCCATCTTCTTCATCTGCCGAATCTCATCTGCTAGCAGTGCGACAGCCACAGTGTTCCCCTTCTTCCAACAATCTTGGGCGGCCACCACGAGCTCTTCAGCCCGCTTTACCAGGCCCCTGTCGCGCAATTCGGTCAAGGCCGGAGGTGGGGAAAACCCAGAGACCGGCCGACGCGAATTCTCCGCGTGCGGTAACTTGGCGCCGTCTGGATCCTCGGTCGCCCGTCTCTTCGACCCGGTGCTAGCACCAGGGTGGACGGCGTGACCGGGACCAGGAACGGACGCAGGTGTTGCTGGGGGGGCAGAGGGGGGAGGAGGAAGAGGAGGGGCTGGGTGTTGACTTGCCGTCCGGGACGTCCACTTTGCGGGTGGATCCCCTTCAGGTTCGTCCGTCGCAGTTCTTTTGAACATGGTGGGGGTGGGGGAAATGTGTGGAAAAGTGAAGATTGTAGATGGTGGGGGGGGGGAAAGTGGTCAAATGGGTGTGCGATGTAGAGAAAAAAAGAAGAGGAGAGGAGGGGTGGGGATGGGGCTTTTTATAGTTGAATCTGCTATCGGCGAAAACCTGTTTTCGACCTCAACTAGCCGTTGCAGCCCTTCATGTGCTGTCACTCGACACCTGAAAAACTATTTGGCCGACAGTCAGATGACTGAGGCCACGTGGAGCAAGATCTCCATGCCCTAGAGAGGTAGTAAGAAATGCATCAATGTTCACATTGATGGCAGCAATATTCTCCCGCTATTTGTGGACAGTATCATGATAATGCCTGCCGTGGCTGGAGGCACCGATACGCAACATGTCAAACTTTGGATCGGCGGCCAAGCTTAGGCGGCGCCTCAGTTTTGAAGTGAGGTCTCGCCGCGGATGATATTACGTTCTTCTTTTTCTCGGTATCAAATAAGGTATCTCCTCCTGTCTACCGAGATCATCCAACGCAACATGCGCTCCTGTAGAAATGGAATTCTTGATATCTCCGTAATGGAGCATTTGTACCGAATGGCGGCTATCGTACCTACCCGCTGCTCGGTGCTTCAAAAAGTAAAGATCATCCATTTATCTCGCATACAGCCTAACTCCTTAGCCACTATCCGCCACTTTTTTTTTCTTCTTCTTTCATTGGGTGCTCCGCGCTTTTCCGGCAACGCTTCATAATGCATCAGTCAATGCGAGTGACATCACATGCCTCGCCATAGCGACCAGCGTCAATAACGACTCTCAACGGTGATTCATCTTCGACACATGGTGAGCTTTTGCTTCACCGCCACTAGACTTCTCCTCCCCAGCTTCCTCTCTCTCTTTCTCCCTTTCTCTCTCTCCTCCTCCTCCTACAGCATCCATCCGACTTTCAATAACCCCCCACCGCAACAACACAATTACAATTATCTACTACCAACCATCCAAACACACAACCTCCACATTTCACCAAACGCCAGACACAATGGCCACCGCTACCACCACTACCACCCACACCATCAAGACTTTCGCCTAGGCCTATCCCTCCAACAACAAGGCCGTCGATATCTTCGCCGAGCTCATGGATACCTTGGTTGGCGTCGGAGTCAAGGCTGCCGACGCAGACGAGATGGAAATTGACGTGGAAGTTGAGATTTATATGGGAATGGTGATGGAGATTGATATGAACATGGAGATGGTGATGCGGATGGACGAGAAAATGGAGGATATGCTGGTCAAGGCGGAGGACGAGGACGAGGACATGGCGGAGGATGAAGAAGAGGACGAGGATATGGTCGCGGGTGCGACTATCGACGAGGATGAGGACATGGATGAGGGTGATGATATGCACGAGGGCGAGATCATGGATGAGGTATAGGCCTGAGGGAGCGTTTTTTTCTCTTCTTTCTCAATATCACGATAAATACCCGCATCTTCAACAATTTGTTTTGTATCCATTCGATCTCGTCACGAGTCGCGACGCCCCGCCAGTTATCTGTCAGATACATACTAGTGTTATCGTGGGCTCGTAGCCAGCTTTAATCTACTCTATATATCCTGATTCCTGGCTGGTCGGATCTCGAGTCTCGGTTGGATCTCCAGTGCGAGCGAGCGAGCGAGCGTGCGTGCGTGCGTGGGGGAGCCCGTCGCGCCTGGCGCGACAGGCGTGTAGAATACGAGGTACTTACAAAGTAGTTATTGTAGCGCCGCATGCTTTCCCGTAAAAATTGAAATAGAACTTTTGGTTTCTCCAATATATAGGAAGGTATGAACATACGGAATCCAAGCTGCCGTACAGAACTACCCACTGCTCCGCGCTTCTCCGGCGGTGCTTCACAATGCATCACTCCAGTCGAGTGACATCACAAGCTCCTTCGCCGCGACAAGCCTCACTAACGACTTTCAACGGCGATTCAGCACCAGCACCGATTGATTTGTCTTTTTTCTAAGCCCGATCTCTCTTCCCCAACTTCCTCCCTCCCTCCCTCTCTCCTCTTCCTCCTACATCGTCCATTGCACGATAAATACCCCCGACGATCAATATCCCCCAACGATCGATAACCGCCAACGATCAACAACCCCCGACGATCAACAATTCTGTATCTCAAACCTTCCAAACCCACCACCTCTGCATTACAATCCGCGACCGAAACAATGGCCACCCCTAACAACACTACCATTCCCACCGTCAAGACTTTCGCCTCCGCCTCTGCCTCGCCCTCCAACCACAAGGCCCGCGAGTACCTGGCTGGACTGGCCGACATGACGGATAGTTTGGTCGGCGTCGGAGGAGAGGCTGCCGATGCCGACGATTGGATGGAAATCGACCTGGAGATCGAGATGGCCGTAGGTATGGAAATTGACATCGCGATGGATATGGAGATACAGATGGGGAGGGAGGAGAAGATGGCGGATATGCAGGTCACGGCGGACGGCGAGGACGAGGATATGCGGGAGGACGACAACGGCGACGAAGACGAGAACATGGAGGTAGTTGCGGGAATCAACGAGGATGAGGACATGGAGGTGGATGCGGGCATGGATGAGGTCATGGAGGAGGCATAGGCCGGATGGAGCCACTGTATGTTACTTTTTCAATATTACCATAAATGTCCGCATCTTCAATGACTTTTTTTTTTCCTTTCGAGCTCGGCGCACTGGCCGCGAAAGTTATGTAAAATAACAGATCCTTACGAATTAGTTATTGTAGGCTCGTAACTAGCTCTACTAACGATCGACTGATCGGCAGCGGCTGGAGGCACCGATAGGTGCGCAACATGCGTTCCAGGTGAAGAATATATAGAACCTCTGCTTTCTCCGAACATACACGAAACTATGTACATACGGGACCCAAGAGACGTACAGAACTGCCCGCTGCTCCGCGCTTCTCTGGCAGCGCTCCACGATAGATCACTCCGCCCGAGTGACCTCACATGCCCCCACGGTGGCAGCAGCTAGTGTGAATAACCATTTTCACTGGCGATTCAGCTTCAGCACCGGGTGGACTTTCGCTTCGCCGCCACTAGACTTCGGCTCCCCAACTTCTTTCCTCTCTCTCTTTCTTCTTCCTCCTTCACCATCCACCAGAAGATCGATAACCCTCCACCGCCACAAAATAATTCTCTACTCCAAACCGTCACAACCCACACCCTCAATAATACAATCAGCGAACTACACAATGGCCAACATCACAGCCCCCACAACCAAGACTTTGGCCTCCGCCTCCGCTGCCAAAGACAAGGCCTTCGATTTCTTGGCCGTGCTCATGGATAGCTTGGTTGGCGTCGCAGCCGAAGCTGCCGACCCTGACGAGATGGAGTTGGACAAGGAGACTGGCATCAATATGGAGATGGGGATGGAGATGCGGATGCAACAGAAGATGGAGGATATGCAGGTCGCTGCGGTGGAGGAGGACGAGGACATAGGGGAGGATGAAGACGAGGACGAGGATATGGAGCTCGGTGCCCGCGTGGACGAGAATCAGGATATGGCGGTGGGTGAGTACATGCAGGATGGCGAGGACATGGAGATGGTCTAGGGCTTCGGGAGTCGTGATCTTCTCTTCTCTCTTACAATAACATTACCATAACTGTAATCTCAATGACTTTCTTTGTATGCTTTCGATCTCGTCACCAGTCGCGACGCCGCGACAGTTATGTACCGGTACATTTACTACCTGTGTAGTAATCCCATGCTCGTAGCCAGCTCTACTCTAATCTGGATATCCTAGATATCCGGTCGGAACTAGACCGTCGAGTCCCGGTTCCCCAGTGCGTGAGTGCGTGTGCGAATTTTACGCCGTGCGATTGGGATCCGCTGATCTCTCTCTCGTATTTCGTTCCCATAGTTCGCTGACTACCGCCATCGCGGCTGCGTTCCGTTCGATCGGCTCCACTCCAGCCGCTTTCAACCGCACATCCCACCACCTCCGCCGCCGACCAATGACTCCTGGAGCAAGCCGGTTCCCCGCCGGCCAACGAGATCGAGAGAAAGCGAGTGATATTCCCGGAGTTACACTGTTATAAATCGCAATAAGCGCCATACAGGTAACAGCTTCATGTTCCGATTACAGCTATACTACCCAGCCCAACGAGGTAGCCAGCCACTGCAGCCTATATACTAAACGCACGGACAACCGGTTCGTATATACAGTCTCCCGCCAGCGCAAAACTGGGCAGCGCAAGAATAACAACCGATGGGAAACTATCCATTGTACAAAAAACGATCCACCCAATTGCCCACCGACGCACCACCGGAATCGGTAGTGGTCGCTGCCTACCAAGCTACGTGCCGCCTGTCTCCGGTTTCCGGCCGATGACGTGCCACCTGTGTCGTACGGTTAGTCTACGCGTAGTAGTTTGGTGATGCGGATGGGGGCGGGGGCGGGGGAGGATGCATACATAACCTGATAAGCGTGAACCTTCCTACTCTCGACATCCGCCTGGGCGTTCTTGCACATGTTCATGACCGTATCCGCGCTGAGGCCCAAGAAGCGGGTCATTGGCGCCATTCCGTAGGACTCAAAGCCGGTTGCACTGTTGAGCGCACCAATGAAGCCGGCCCGTTTCATCTGCGGGTTTTTCGGCCAGCCGCCCCATGGCTGTTTAAACTGTTTTACCTGGAGACACGGGATGTGTCAGCTCGGTGGATAGGTAGCCACGGGGGTGGCTGGTGCAAGCTTACGGTGACGTCGACGAACCCCGCCTCCTCGACCATACGCTTCAGCCCGTCGCCGGTCGGCTGCATCAAGTTCGCGATCGAGATCGCCTTGACGAAGTTCGTCATGTACGTTTCCAGCGCCGAGCCTTTGTACGAGTCGTCGTCGCAGTACGTGTGCGTGCCTATCTCGGCTAGCTCGACGTATCCGCCTCGCTTGGTATGACTGGCGCGCACCCGGTCAGCAGGGGGGGGGGGGGGGGGAGGGGGGGGGGGTGGAAGTGACGACGAACAGGTACATCTGCTCAAGATATTTCCGCCAGTCCCGGATGCTCTGCGCGACGTTGCGCGAGTGGATGAGGTCGAAGTAATCCTGTTGGAGTTAGTCAGTCGGTTGTCGGGGGCGTGATTGGCAGCACGCTGCTGCGGTCATGTGTAGTAAATACCTTGCGGAAGGTCCACTCCCCCTCGAGATCGTCGACTTCGAACCGGACGTTGGGTACCACCCACTCGGGCTGGATGGGGCTCAGATCCACACCGACAACTTCCGCCATTGGGAAGAACTCTCCGGCATCCAGCGCCCAGATACCCGTGCCGGTGCCGCAGTCGAGGATGTGCTGGGGATTGTCGCCGATGGGCGCCACGAAGAGCGAGCCCTTGAGCAAGAGCAGCTGCAGATGGTGGTACATATCGAGACTTCACCAGCACAGATTTAGCTGTGCACTACTGACGACGGGGCGCCAACGCACTGGGGGTACCGACCGGTCTTGCTCCGTCTCGTCGTTGGGCAGCAGGTACTTGCCCTCCTGCAAGCGGTGGTAACGGCGGCCATTCTCGTAGACGTAGTCGACTATGGACGAGGTTATGCTGTGTGTGGAACTCTCGCTACGGTGCGTGTCAGTCGTCGGATTGTGCGGCTCTGGAGTTAGGTGAGAACGTACAGGGTGGAGGAGTAGTCCGAAGACGAGAATTCCGGATCGGTGTCGACTTCCAACTAGACACCGTCAGCGCCACGGACAGCACGGGTACCTCACGTTCGCGACAGGTGGACATACCGGTAGGTGATCGGCGACGTCTGCTGCTGCTGCCATATTTGAGAGAGGTGGTGGAGGTTTGGCGGATTGTAGGGTGGGGGGAGGGAGGGCTTCGGGTATCCGGCGGCTAACAAGGGATAGAGACCGATAAGTGAGGACAGAGATGAACGGCACGGCGGCAACAGCGTACTTATATATATATCGGGGGGGGGGGTGGGGGGGGGGGGGGGGGGTAAGCGCAGCCTACCTTCCTGGGAGGGATGCGCAGGACTACGCCAATTCCGATCCACGACGGTGCCGTGTCGTGCAGCATGCAGCATTGATAGTGGTTCCCGGCTTGGCGGTCCAGATACCGGGGCAGCGCCACACACCTGCATATGACGGCGATGGGGGCGTGGAACAGACTTTTTGGAGCGTCCTCCGCGTGTCCCCGTGGTACTCTATATACAGGCCAGCCGTTTCGGTGCGTGTCTCGACCGAATGCCTTTGTCTCCAGTCCACAGTCTTCCCAGATCGGCGTGAGCTGGAGTAAAAGCAACTGTCTTGGTGACTGCACGTATGGGGACCAGTGCAGCAGAGAAATTCCGGCTGCAGTGCTGGTAGCGGGTGAATTTTCGCATCGGATGTTCTGCCGCGGTTTTCAGGCAGTGCCTCACACAACATCACTCGCAACGAGTGATGAAATATGCCTCGACGCCGGCGACAAGGCTCAATAACGACTAGACGGCAATTGAGTTCCTGGCATCGCATGATCTTCACACCCCCCTTTGTCTCTCTGTCTTTCCGTGTTTTTCTTCTTAATCACCACCGCCAAACGCTCCAGACACTAAGTAAACACCACACCGAGAATGAAAAAAGCGAAAACCACCACTGCGAGTCTACGGCAATTGTCACAATCTCAAAGAAGGCTATTGCTTCCATTCCTACCACCTCCACCCCCACGCCCACACCCACTACCGGCAATAACGCCACCCTTGAGGCAAGCAGAAGCTCCCTCGACATCTTTGATTTCTTGGCCGAGTTGAAGACCTGCTTCAACTCTCGAGGACGACGAAGATGACGTCGCGTCAACGAGGACCAACAGGAGGACAACTGTGTAAATATATTACCATGATTTATTTGGGTCGCAAGCAATTACTGATTAAACAAAAAACGTATGATCCGTGGGCTGTGAGCGATAAAGTGCTACATAGTGGAACGGACTGCACAGTGCACCGTGCGCATGGACGGCGCAGTGCGGCCGAAAGAAGCTTAACGTAGGTAGGCGGTTGACCCTTGCTCGGCAGTGACCACATCACTCCATACCGGTACTTCGGTACGGTCTTCCCCGCGGATCGGCGTACACTGGAGAGCGGTCGGTAGATACATCATACATCATAATTCTTTACCCAACTCAATCTTATCCTTGCCACGTGGGTGCCACACGGCGGTGACGGGATGAACAGATACCAAGATCCTCATGCAGCACAGCGTAGTAAACGTAGGTACTGCACCCGTCGGAAATCTTTTCATCCACCCCGTTCTTCTAGACGTTCGTTCCCAGCACTGCGCAGTCTTCAGTCTCCCTACTAGATACCACGCTTCTCAGCTACAGGCCTGGTAATCGTCCGTCCCGTCCGTCCGAGGCTGTGCCCCGGGCGAGACGGAATTTGTCGGGCCCGGAATGTCAAGGACTATAGGTCTCCGGGCAAGCCGGAGGACGACCGGGCCCCATTCGGGCCCGGAAACTCTGGCGCTAGTACTAGCCTTGGGCAGTGGTGTAGTGGCGCAGCAAACAGGAATGAAGCCAAGGAGTTGGCAGCACGGCGAGAATTAAGGAGTTGGCAATGGGTACTCCCGTATGCGATCTGATGCAACATTTTCACCTGCCAAAGTTTTCCAGATAGCCGGCACCGTACACTCAGTAGCCGGCTGCTTCCGCACTAACAATTTCCGGGCCCCAATAGTCTTCCGTCCGGACGGACTATTCCCAGGCTTGCTCAGCTATGCGGTGACCGGTGCGAACCAGCGCTACATACCAACGCCAGCGGCTCGCTAAGTGGTTCGCCAGCGAGGTGTTAACTAGGACAAACCCTATGTCGATGCTCCACCGTGCAGAAGCGAAGCAACGACTCCGAGGCGCGGCGCGGCCCTGAATGAGGATTGGCAGATGGGGGCTAGGGCTGCGTACTAGCAGTGGGCATGGCCGTGGATAGGGACTACTACCATACGCCACGGGGCGTGCCGAAGAATTTTCGGCGAAGGAATGTTTGATTTCGTCGAGCAACGAGCACCGAGTGACGTCAATGATCGATCTCTCTCTCTCTCGCGCGCACATGCGCTGTGACAAAATAAATGCCATCTCTAAACGGAAATCGCAAGGTCACATCGAGCTGAATCCAACCGCCCGAAAGCTCCCCTTTTATTCCCTCACTCCTTGCGTAAATATGTTCCACCGAACAAAAAATGCAGACAACAACCAGTTTTCCATCCATAGCATATCACATCCCCAGCCACCGCAGCCACTCGGGCTTTGCCGTTCCTACCTCCTGATACCGCAGAAAGTACACAGAGAACGACCATGCCAGAGTCAGAATCTCAAACGCCGCCCTCCAAGTTGAAAATGCTTCGTTTAATTCCCATCTCTGATATATCGTGTCCACCTTCGGCAGCGGTACGTTGTCGTACACCTTTGTAAAATCCAGCGCCGGCCTCATAAAAAGACACATACCAACTATATTCGGGCTCATGTATCTCTGGAAGCCATCAAAGTCCAGAAAAGATAGATGACTTACCGCCATCCACCCCCATGGGACCACGACCGATTTCAACGTAGGGACATCCCAGTCCCGAAAGTTTATGGCGATCCCACAGAAACACCAGGCGACCATCAAAGGAAAAGGTACTAGCGCCCCTTGCTCCAGCGGATATCGGATGGCACTTTCTACACCGATGCTGACGGCGATAATCGCGAGCCACCAGAGAACATCCAACAAGATGCAGTCCGCAATTGTCGACACACGCCGGAGGCACTCGTGCACCTCCTCTTAGTGTATGGAGCTTGGACCGTCTTCCACAGGAACCAACACCAGCAGGCCCTGAATCGCCATCCAGGGGAAGATATACATGAACCCGCAAGCGACGAACGCTGGCGACCCCGAAACGACGCATATTTTGGCGAATATGAAGGCCACCGGGATGAACGCGAGGGCCTCGGTGCGGCGGACCTTGCAAGTGACGAACTCGTAGTCGATGTCGCCGCAGGAGCCGTCGGAGTCGGTGTAGTTTCCGCTGCGGATGAGGAGCAGGGCGCCGGCCGTTGACTGATAGGGGCGTAGGGCCCGGCGGAATCGCGAGTCGCGGCGGTGGGCCGATCTTGCTAGTTGCTGACGTCGTTTGTGTCGTCCGCTGCGCCAAGGTGGAGAGCGAACATCGCTGCTGCGGGGTGGAAGGGTTGCCAAGGGCGTAGGGAAGGTGATTCCTCGCGTCGGCAAAATATTCTCCGCGGAATCCAGACGAGGCAGCAGATGATGATCGCCAGGTCATCATCGGCGAGATGGGCGACAGCGCCAGCAGCCAAGCTCGATTTCCCGGATACAGAACCGACCCGTGCGGCTGAGTCAAGGAATAGGACTAGAGCGCCAAGAAGGTCGAGAACACATTGGCCTTGGAGAGGACCGGGGGTGTGCGAGGTTCGTCGGGTTGCGGGACGGCTATTCGATTCGAGGCGGGATCGACTGGGCGTCCCATAATCACCGTTTCTTCCGTGAGGACGATCGATAGAAGAATGGCACAGCATAAGAGAGGCCGAATGTGCTCCCGCATTGTGAATGTTGTCCGTGCAGTTGATGAGGAGAATAAAGGGGACCCTTGGGTGCGGAGTGGGCGAGGCGAGTGAAGGTTTCCTTTACTTCACGACAATGGAAAGCAAAGGGCTGATAAAGCGGCTGAAAGCGACTGAGCCTGAAGAAACATGGTGTAGATGAATCATGATAGTTGATTGGGTTTGCTCCCCCCTACGGAAGCACTGGAGCTGCCCCAGCCACCAAGCTAAGTCTGTATTGGCTCCCCTGACAATGACACTGCCGGCAACGATGTGTTTCCATTCAAACCGAATAGACTTGACAGACAGACAGGCATCGTCGTGTACAGTCCCAAAGAGCACAGACTTTCACTCTTCACTTTGAGGTTATGATTCTGTGGTATACTATGGTACATATTACTTTCTATTCTGTGGCTGCGGTGTTCGAGAGGTCTACATGTGTGGTGTGGTGGTATCGTAAGGGCGAGTGGCGATAACTTTTGACCTGGTATTTTAGTATAAAAGATTATGGGACATTAGAAGGGCTCCTAAGCTAGGTGGAGAACCTTGATTGAAATCGACACACAATTCTAACTCGTTGTGGTTGAATACCTAACACCGTATGGGAAAAAAGCAGTTGGTGTTGACACTGGTTGTCACGCAATAATTTTATATGAGGGCCCCATACTTTTTTGAAACACTCGATTTTTTTTCCGCCTCGTGAAGGGTGGGTTTTGGTTACTTGAAACTGGGCATTTTTGGTGTAAAATGGCCCCTATTCAAAAACGTTTGACCCAGGTTGTACTTTGTTGGATGGAAAAGGCAAGATGCGGTAGATAAGATAAAGAACAATGAAATTGGGCTCTGGAACAAGATGTGCAGGCCCTGGAGAGAATAAGGCTGCGGGGTTTGGCGCCAACATCCAAGGAGTGAGCGGCCCCGACTTGCAGGCGACGGAGAACTGGAAGTCGATGAAAGCTGCAACCGAACAGCATACTGTAGTACTAGGACAGAAAGGATTGGACAGAGCCCATTTGACACCAAAAATGGACATTTCCAACCCCCGATACAACAGCCCGAACGTATCGGAAGAAAATTAGAAACCATCGAGAGATCTCCACAAATACACTTACAACAATGTGAGAGCTCGGCATTCAGTTTTGAATTGTCGGTGTTGAGAAATACCATGTCGCGGAAAAGCTAATGGTCGGCAGGTAGCTTTTTGTATGGGAGCCCCATGCAAAATGTAATGTCACTTTCCAACTCCGGCACAATACAACTTCATAGAGCCCCAACACGTGATGAAAGCCGTCAAAGTTTTACGGATGAAGAAGCTTGTGATTCTTCATCACTGGGTTTTCCGAACAGGTGAAGGGCACGCTTAGGTTGCATGAAAATGGGCATTCGTGGTGTGAAACTGGCCCTGTCCAATTGTTTTTGTTATGGTACTATAGCCACTTCCCGGTTGCAGATTGTTGATCCGACGCCAATTGAGTCTAGAATGGGTAGGGTTAAGCTTACCGAGAGCCGCAGGTCGACACTGTTTGTGGAGAAAACACAATGTGGCAGGATTTATTGCACATCAGCGTACAGTGCTGGCCGCCATAGTATAGGTACCTAGACACATGAGTAGACGAATCTGCGGTTCTGCATCTGCGAGATTACGGATTTCATCCGCGACCAAACTGACTCGCATATTGTGTCTCAGCTGCACGGACAACAGACCTAGCACAGGCGTCCGAGGGGCCCCGCAGTGAAGAATTTGAGGGATGGTGCGTCTGTCAAAAGAGTCCCATTGGCGGGCTAGGTATTTGTTGTTTGCTTCCGAAGACTCGCGTCCACGCCTCCACAGGTTGCCGGTGTCGTGACAATTACAGCTTTACTGTGCTTCTAGACATCCATGTTGTGTTTCAGTATGGCTCCCATATCCGTAGCGTCGGGCAGATATAGTGATAGCGTCCGCCGCGAGCCTGATTATGCACGATATCTGTGAGCGATCCGGCCTGGCGAAGGAACCCTGAACCGCAGAACTTATTCGTCCCCCCTCACAACTAGCACAATGAGCACAATACAGCATCTCAGCGTGATCGTCACACTGGGGTTTATCGGATTGATCATGGCAATATCGGTGGTCCTGGCTTTCGTTGATGCTTCGGAATCAGCAGCTACATCGACCGCCGCAATCGCTCCACGCTCCGAGGAACAAAGGTTCCAGAGTGGTGTCGAGTTCAATAATAACCTGGCTTCCGATCTCTCGCCGTGAGTTTCGCGACGAGTCCAGATCTTTGCGCCCGTGCTAACATAAATTTTCGCGCAGACTGCTCGCGCTGTAACATCTCTCACATCCACACACTCGCGTGGTGTGTTACTACTATTTTTACTGACAAGATTGCGTGTAGCTTCGGTGAGCGGTTTGCCCAGCAGTTCATGAGCTTCTCAATCGGTTGGCTCGACAGTTTGGTTTTCTCGATGGCCCCGTTGGGTGTCATCACCGCCATCGTCGGTATTTTTGACCGCCGAAATCCCCGGGAATCGACTCGGCTCACATTTGCAAGGCGCGATTAGGCTCGGTGGTCCATCGTCCCTGCGCGGACTCATCGGCCGCGCGAGGGAAACTCGTGCAGCGGCGGAGGTCGAACTGATGTCTTCAACGTCTCACGAAGGTCGGTCGGCAAGAAAGCGATGAGTGAGGGCGAGTTCGATGACTGACACCGGGACGAATAGTCTGCGAACTATGGAACGGCGACGCTATCGTTCGCGTGATGGGATCGCCCCGAATCCAGCAGTTCTTCTTCTTCGAGAATCTTCCCGACAACTATCGCGACGGAAAGCTTACCCAGAATCCAACCGAGACCAAACTTCCAATATTCACTATGTCGGGGGCCCTAGGGAACGTCATCGTCAAGAGACCGAAGCGGAGGTCGCTGTTCAATTGGCACATCACTAAATCAAAGGCGAACGACGACGAAGCAGGGGTCACCGAGCCCACGAAAAATATAGCTCCGAATATTTCCTTGAATCTTAACGTCGAGCAGAAGGCGTGGGAGCTCTACGCAGCCGTCGTGGTTGGCATCCTGACACAGGTTGCCGTGATCGGGATCGCAACCTATACCTCCTACTCACCCGCATTACAGTTCAACAAGGCCGGCCTCATGATCCAAAGCCACTCGTACCGTGAGTATCCAGTCTCATCGAAAATGAGCCTTCTGTGCCATTGCAGATTCCCCCAGAACGATCAAAAAAATGCTGATTCACTCTGATAGCAATGGCTTGCATTGGAACTTTGTTACTCATGACCGGAATGTTTGTAGCCGCCTCGGTTGTGCAGCAGAGTACCGACGAAGAGAAATACGAATTGCACCCCGATCTGCCGAAGAATGTAAAGCTTTTTGTCTTCTGGTAAGCCCCAACAAGAACTACTCGCTCCATGCCACCCGCCTGGACTCCGTACTCACCAGATAACAGGATACAGAAGGGTCGAGTGATCAACGATCAGAATTTCGATTCTTACGCGATCTTCGTCAATGACGCTGTCGATGTCGTCCGCACGTCAAGGCGGCATTCGCTCGAGGATAATTCGGACAGAAATGCAATCCAACACATACAAATTTTCACTGTCTTCGGAACCGTGGCGGCGATCGCCGGGTTTGTTTTGCAGTTCATTGGTCTGCGTGGCCTGCATTGGTGAGTGCCATCGCATCCACTCTTCGCCGAAAGGCCTGGAGGCTGAAATTGATGGGTTTTTAAATTTAGGTCGGCTTCGACGGCACAACTGGCGGCAACCATTCTCATGACGGTAGTGAGAGCATTACTCCGTCGTGAAATCACCACGCGACCTGCCGCTGTAAAGCTGGAAAAAGGCTTCGAGTTGGAGTGGCTCGCAACAAAGCTGTCTGAGCACGAGGGTAGCTTCAAGAAGCACTTTTGCGACCATCATATTGCGAAAGACTTCAGGGACGGCTCCTGGTGTCAATCCAAACAGAAGGTCGCAGATCACAGCACGCCGACCGGCCACCTGTCCGAGCCCCCTGGGGATCGCGTAGTACCGGACGCCCAGGAAGAGACCTCCGATACGATGCAATCGAACCCCGAGGGAACCGCTCTGGCCATCATCCCACGGCACGGCATCCTAGTGCCACCCGCAGTACCACCGGAACCGGCGCCAGTCGCACCCGCTGCACCGCCCTTCGTATCCGCGGCAACAAAATTGGTCGCACTCCGGAAGCATGTCGGCCAACTTAGCAAATGGCCCGGGCCGGCACCCGAGAAGGCGGTCGCTGTGGCCGATGCGATCGAATTCGTTCTGAGCACGCTTTTCCCATCGAGTCCATCGCATAAGTTTACCTGGGATCTGGACGTGCCGGTTGGACGTCACCGTGGAGAAGCAGTTGGTGGACCGGACCCTCCCGAAAACGAGCCCTTATCGCCCGGTAACAATCGCATTCGCCTCACCGCCGATGCGGTTGAAAACAACAAAAACACGGTTTGGAAAGTCAATGCCGACCATATCGAGGCGTTGCTGTCGCTCTGGTTGCGCCATGCTCACAATTCGAACGAAGGACCGCAAGAGCCTGATACGGACCCCAGCAAGTCAGATAAGGAGACGGACTGGCTTCGGAATAAACCGCGAAAACAGAGCATGTTACTTTTGGGTGCTGACACACTCCCTCTTCGGAGAGATCTGAAGTGGTGGGTACCAGGTGGTGCTCCGGAACTCCTGGAAGTGCGCAGAAACACGGAAGTGGCGACCCCGGACGCACAATCCCCGCGAACGGACGGAAATCCGGGTACCACGGCCCCTGACGTAGAACCTAATAGCTACCGGATCGATAGCCATAGGATCACAGGGTTCTCGGGCTTACCGCAGCCCAGTCAGGATAGCGACAGCTGCAAGGACGGTCCGAAAACGATCGACTTCGAATGCCGGGCAGTTTCCCTTGACGATCTGTGGTGTACTTCAGCTCAGAATTCCAATGCGGCTAGTACTGCGGCCTCACTAGGGATCGTGACGACAGCCGGGAAAGAGCTGTTGTACGCGCAACACATCTTTACTGTCTTCATGCTGGCCGTCGCGAAGAAGGCGGAGATAGGCGGGAAGTCCGAAGCTTCTCAAGAAACAGCAACGAATCGTCTCACTGCGTGGCGGAATTTTCGGCTTCAAAACTCCGTGGTTGCTAAGCTGGCACTAGGGATCCAGAATACCGGCCTCGCCAGAAGCCTAGATGAAGCATATCTCTTCGTCATTCCTCCGTTGAGCGTGGAGTCCAAACTGCCAATCGACGCAGCTGTCGACTTAGTTGTCCGGAACCTAGAGCAGCACGAGCACTTGCGTAACTGGGAGAAAGCCAACGAGGCGTATCGCGATATGCTTCAGGTAGCAAAAAAGTTCGGCACCGCTTCGTGTCCATTCCAGCTCAAGGCTATAATCGCCACGGCGGAATATCTCGGCAGGAGAGACAGTCACAGGAAGCACCTAGGATCGCAGGAGGAATTCGATGTGGCGACGAGCTTGACGGAGCTTTTTAGTGATGCGGCTAGATCTTCGTTGCGCATGTTGTATCAGCGCCAAAACAGAGCGACGCATTACGATAAACTCATCGCGAAGGCCGGTAACACCGAAATGTTAAATAATACGATCGATCTTGATAGCAAGACCACGAAGAAAAAGAAAAATTTAGAGGAGGCCGATCTCTCGGATGTGTACTACGGAGCTGGCCGCCACCACGACGAAATCAACCATTCACCGATCCCGGCTCCGGATGATACCGCAAGAATCGGTGAGGAAAAGGACGCGATCCTTGTGGGTGTCGGGTTTAAAGAGTTGTGTGAGATGCTCTCCACCAGGAAAGAGTGCAAGCAGAACGACCTCCAGAGACACGGGAACGGGCAGGATCTTGTTGGGTGGTCGTTGATGCACTATGCGATAGTGCGAAACGATGCTTGCGTTACGTATGAGCTACCATTCATCCACAAATTGTACTGTGCTTACGTGTATTTCTTAGCGAGTTGATAGATGCCAATGCACACCTAAACCTTCAGGACATATCGGGGTTTTCACCGATGCACTTTGCGGTGCAGCAGAAGCTGTCCGACGGTCGAACTTTACTCGCAAGAGAAGCAGATGTTGAGACTTGCGCACGAGACGGCACTTATCCGCTACACTGGGCAACGAAAAGCGAAGATCGATGGGTGGAGGAGTTGCTGAAACATAAAGCACGGGTTGAGGTCCGCGACAACACCAAACGAACGCCGCTCCATTGGGCAGCTTTGGGGGGAAAAAAGGACGCCGTTGTTCGATTGCTGCTGGCTGGTGCTTCACCGAAAGCACAGGATGAACAGCAAATGACACCTCTGCATCTCGCGGCCATTGCCGGTGACTGTGACTGCATCGAATCATTATCCGAAGGTTCCGACGTGGAGGCGAAGGAAAAAAGTCAGAGAACACCACTCATGCTGGCTGTATTGAACGACAATGAAAACGATGGCGCCGTGGAACTTCTCCTGAAGAAGAAGAAAGCTAACATAAAGGCCACGGACGCCGATGGTAGGACTGCCCTCCATCTCGCAGCCTGGAAGGGCCACAATTCACGGGTGGCACTTCTACTCAACGCCCTGCAGAGCCAAGGGAGCGCCGGTAAAGAGGAGGCGCAAGAGGAAACAACCGAAACCCGCAGGATGACCCCACTCCACATCGCGGCGTCTCGTGGCCACAAATCCACAGTAAAACTGCTGTTGGATAGAAAAGCGAACAGCCAAGCAAAGGATAGCGGGGGAAACACAGCTTTATCTATTGCGCTATCGGAAGGACACTCAACGGTGGCAAGGGTGTTGCTGGACGCGATTTTCGGCATTCCCGGCAGGGACGAAGATTTACCGCCCCCATTTGGTTCGGAGACATTTCACCTACCAGAGGTCGCTAATGGCCCACTGCTAAGTGCTGACATGTTGCGGAGCTACAACATCGACATCTTGGCCAAGAACCATGACGGCCAGACGGCACTCCATCTAGCGTCCGCCTGCGGGCAGAAAGGAGTTGTAGCTACGTTACTGGACTGTGGGGTAGATCAGAACGAAACGGATTCTCAAGGGCGAACAGCGTTACATCTAGCAACGTTGAAAGGCCGCGAAGAGGTCGTTAAACTGTTACTTGAACAAGGAGCCAACTTGTATGGCGTGGATACGCACGGGGAAACGGCGCTCCACATTGCGAGCGAGTGCGGACACGTCCCCATCGTACAGCTGCTCCTCGAGAAGGATCAACTAGAGGCGGATAAACTAGAGGCGGATAAACTAGAGGCGGATACGGGAAGAAGTCCGCCGAAAAACCGTGTCTCGTTTATCGACATCCAGAATTCCAGCGGGTCGACGGCCTTGCACCTAGCTGTCCGGACCGGAAACGAAGAGCTTACAAAGCTTCTACTGGATTGGAAAGCCTCGGCCACAATCTCGAACGGTTCGGGAAACACCCCACTACTTATTGTCATCAAGCACACCATTAATGATGTTCCCTTGGTCAAAATATTGCTTGAAACCGGCAAAGCGAACACAGAAGCGAAAGATGGAGACGGATACACGGCACTTCACCACGCCATACGCATCAAAAACATGGATATCTTCAACCTCCTCATCTCGAACGGTGCCGACGTGAACGTCCTGGACAGGTCACGAAATTCGATGTTGCACTTCGCAGTTCAGCGATCCTTTCTAGACGCTGTTAAACCACTTATAGACTCCCGGGTAAGTATTACTTCGCGGAACGAAGCCGGCGAAACAGCTCTACATCTCGCCGTCGAGGGATCCGATGCAGCCATCCTCACCGCCTTACTCGAAGCGGCACCCTGTGCCTCCAGCGAATGCAATCATGACCAATTCTGTGCAATACCCAGCGTTGATGGAAGCACGCCCATGCATTACGCCTTTAATCAAGATTTCTGGTCTCCAACCATAGCCAGGCTTCTCATTGCGCACGGTTCCCCTCTCGAACTCGAAAACCAGTTTGGAAAGACACCAATTGACTATTTAATGAAACAGGATCCAGCAATTTTGGTCGAAGCCATGACTGTGATGCTTGAGGTAGACGGCACAGCGGCAACAGTTCTACGTCTAGCTTCTGCTACTGGTATAGATACGATGGTCGCAAGAGCATTATCGAAAGATGCGTCGATCATCAGCAGCCCAGACAGGCGCGGCAACACTCCTCTGCACTATGCGCTGACGAACGACCGCCACACAACATCTATCAGATTAAAAGTTGAGCACCAAGCCGCAGTGGACAAGCCAAACAACAATGGAGTCACACCGCTACACGTTGCGTGCGATCGAGGGTGCGGTGAATGTATCAAGGAGCTACTTGATTCTAAAGCTCAAGCAGATGCCAAGGACAAATCCGGAAGAACACCTCTTTTCATGGCGTTAACTCAAGGCTTTCGAAATATGAGAGATGGAGCGATCGAGGAGCTTGTGAAGTTATTCTTGGAACACAAAGTCGATATCTCCGCGATAGACAATCACGGTTGGTCAACACGCGACCAAGCCCAGAACCGTGTCCCGGGGCTTCGCCTGGAGCCCACGGTCGACTCTGCCGTATCGCCTCAAACACCGAGCACTTGGAGCACAGAATACAGTCACCCTAATCTGCGAGTGGAAGTCATTGGCCCTGAGATCAACCTGTCAATTGAACCTCAGAATCCCCAAACGTTCAGCTGCGTTGCATGTCGAGCCGATCATCCATTTCCGCCCCAATTCTCCTCAGTTCCGGTGGACGGCGATTCTTCGGAAAACCGTCAGTATTCTAATGCCCCAGCGTACTTCGAAATAAGCGTGGTTCGTATCAGTGGTGACGGGTAGGTTGGTCGGTACCTAGTGCGCCACAAAAGATCGAGGCTAACAGGCTCAGTCTCGTTGGTATAGGACTCTGCCACACGCCATTCCCGTGTTTCACAATGATGCCTGGTTGGTTCCGCGATTCGTGGGGATACCATGGCGATGGAGGTCGTTTTTTTTTAAAGTCGGGGTCTCCTGAAGAGCCACCTGTAGTCTGCAGACTGAAGTATGGTATTGGTGACACGGTGGGCTGTGGTGTGGATGAAGAAGGAAATCTATTCTTTACCAGGAATGGTGAACATCTAGGTAAGCTCGCTAGTAACTGGGATTTCCTGTCGGTTTCGATCTGCATACACTGACCGTGTTTCTATGTAGGTATTGCGAAACGTGGAATGACCGGCCAATTATTTCCGCTTGTCGGTATAACAGCGCGTGGCGGCCAAATCACGGCGAACTTTGGAGCAAAACCATTCAGATACACACCAGACACCACGGGTGGAGAGAAGGCAGAAAAGTTGAGGGATACGGTGCTGAAGGAGGCAACTACCGAAGACATACAAACGCTACCCACTCAAGACGGGAGCCAGTCCGGGGGTGGTTTCCGGCCGATAGAAAGTCCCACCGACAAAAACGTCCTAGTCCTTTCGGCGAATGCTCCTACTGTCGGCCGGTCGGACCCTGAGCGAAACTCCGAGACCAAAGGTGATGGAGGTCGCAATGGTTTGGACGTCGCTGACGGTATTGCAGAAGAACCTGCAAATACCCCGGGCCAGGAAGACGACTTCGCCGAAAACGAACAGCCGAAGCTTTCTTCCAACACTATCAGCCGTCCATCCCCTGTTGGAGGCTCGCCTGAGCAGGATACGCCAGAGGTTGCAGGTGCTGACAGTGGAGGAAGTACATAGTGTATTGATCTCCGTTCCTTGATTGCATTTTTGTTTCTTATATTTCAGTCTTTTTTGCGGTTGATTATTTCTAATGTATACGCTCACCCACTTTTATCGGTCATGTATGTAGGAATCTTTCTTAGCGGGGATCCTCAAGTTTTTGCTTTCGCTCGTCTCTTTCTATTGTTATCGTAAGCACCTGGTATTCAAGACGTAGCTCAGAATGGAATTTATGCGCCGCCGGAAGTCCTCTAAAATTCGCCTAGGTATCTCCTCATGAACTCGCCGTTTGTTTCCCGCAAGCCAATGCCACACTAATTGGAGGAACGGTGGCGCTTTGAGACACATCTCTTTGCCACAGTGACCAAGAAGATGTCGGCACGTCTGTTGTGTCTTGTCTACCAGCATAATCCGAGGAACTTTACGTACTCTACTCATGTAGGATAGAGATGGTGGATAACATCAAGGCGATTGATAAGATACAATAAGATAAGAGTGTGATGAGGCTCGTCTGATCAGCCGGATCGAGTGGTTCCGAACCGAATGGTAAGACACCGACGCTACGCATCTTTAGGTTAGGTAGATACCTAACTACTCCAGGTAACCGGTATGGACAGTTGCAGCGGAGGAACCATGTAAGATGAAACCCCGAAGTTGTATAGGCACTCTAGCACCTCATCTTCTCAATGTATCATCCTTTTTGTTTTCATCGTTCCCGTTCCCGTTTACCGGGCTACGTCAATTCTGGAAAGTGCCTACCTCCCGAAGTTACATCAGAGTACCTTCATAAGTGCCTATCTAGGTCCCTAGGGTACAAGCAATGCGTCAAATACGCATTGCGGGCAAATGCGTTTTTCGATGCATTTTTCGATGCGTTTTTCGATGCGTTTTTCGATGCGTCTGCAATGCGTCTGCAATACGTCTGCAATGCGTTTTGCAATGCGTTGGGTTGTAAAACACGTTCTTTTAGGTAATTTGCAGTGCTATCAAATGCGTTATATACATGAATCTGTGGTACCTACTATGCGCCTTGTCCTCCTAAGGATCCCTTCCTACAGTTGCCTCGCTGCATATCACACTCCCACCGCCACTGGCCCACTGGTAGCAGACCCTCCCCGCCATGGATACCCCACTCCCATCGCCGCGGATACTACATTCCCGTGCCTGGCTTCCTCGCTGTCCTCGCCGCTGTTCTTGGTGTCCTGTGCTCGCAGTCAGCCAAGTTGGTCTTCCCACACTCATTCTGATCCCGCCGGGGATACTACACAACTCCATCTAGCCGCGGATTGTACATTGTTGTAGCGGAGTGGTGATGGAGCTGTAGGCGAAAGGAGGATCTGTCAGCGAGAGGAAACGAATGTGGTAGTAGTGAACATCAACTTTGGTGGGCATTTCGGGGTCGGCCAAATGAGGAGAGGGGGACTTAGGCTGGCACCCACTGGTTTTCTTCTTCTTTCTTGATCATCATCTATCGAATAGACGGTTAACCTCCCAACTCCGCTCTCTCCTCTGTGTGTGCTCCCATCCTCGCCACGCCGGTCGACCTGGAGAAGATTGGCACAATATTGAGAGTGTGTACAAAAGTACACGTTGTGACAACGAGTTTAACTTCTTGGTGGCGAGGCCATAAACCTAGGTGACGAGGCCACAAACTTAGCCATGGTGGCCTACCGCCGCCGGTATTCACCATAAGAGCCTCACCGGTAGTGGATGTGGTGAAGATGATGGTGATGAGAGAGAGAGCAGAGCACGGTGGCAGTATACCTAGACAGGAGTACTGTAACATCACCGTGATGCGCATTACGAAGGCCAGCATCATCGCACTGTCAACATGAACTTCAGCAGACTGTCGAGGTCGGGTTTTTATTCGAGGCTGGCGGGCTTACTTAGTCATTCTTACTCGGTGACTGGAGTCATTCCTGATTATTGACTAGAGTCATTCCTTTAATTACTAGGGTAATTCCCTAACTGTGTGGATTGATTGACTCTTCCAATGCTTCCCGGATGACACTTGTACGTAATAAAGACAAATACAACAACTTTCCTTCTCAACTACTCCCCATCTACATATCTTTAAAGTTTAGAGCACACCTGAGAATAAAGCTTGGCAGAATTCACGCATTTTTTGGGCAATAACGCGATTTTCACGGTGGGTATCTGTCACTAAAACTGTGCAACGCATTTTACGACATTTCGGGTGCGTTAAACGCGTGATCAACGCATTGCTCGTACCCTAGGGGGTAGAACATATCGAGGGGAGATTTACTCGTAGCTGGCGTTATCGCTCTGGAAAACTCCTGCAGGATTTACTCATCGGTTGCTGCTTCAACCATCTCACGCCAGACGATGACGAATAGAGTAGGTACCAACTACTTCGATCGGATGTCGACGTTTCTGGAAGCCAGATCGCACACGTATAAACAGAGCAGAACTAAAGGGAGCAGGTGTTGTAGGTTTATCAAGGCAACGGAGATGTATGAATTTGATTGTTGGTTATGTTATGGTATGGGAAGAAGAGCTATAAAACTTTAATCTACCTAGACGGTGGGAGGTATGTACATAGGCGGACGAGCGCAACAGCGAGAGTACCAACCTAGTGGTCAGGCCCCACAGTTGCTGCTACGGACAATCGGAGGATGAGGAAGAAGAACTGTCTTCCAGGGTGTCCAGGAACTCACCTTCCGTCACGTATCCCCCATCCTCAGTAGCGAGCCGTTGCGCCCTCCAGTCATTCGCAATGGCCATGACGTCGGCTCCCTAGTCGAGCAGCAGCCGCGCCAATTTTCGGTCTCCTCGCTCCGAGGCGTAGTGTAGTGGCGTACATCCGTCGTTGTCGGCGGCCAAGACATCGGCTCCCTGGTCGAGCAGCCGCCATGCCGTCGCTCTGTGTCCTCCATGTTATTCCCGGGAGGCTACGTGCAGCGGCGTCGCCCCGTCATTATTGGCAGCCGAGATATCGGCTCCCAGGTCGATTAGGACCCGCACTATGCAATCGTCTCCTCACATAGAGGTGACGTGCAGCGACGTACTCCCGTCGTTGGCAATGGCCAGAATTTCGGCTCCCCCATCGATCAACAACCGCGCCATCCCCGGGTTTCCTGCATTCGAAACGCTGTGCAGCGGCGTCCACCGGTCGTTAGCAATGGCCATGATGTCGGCTCCCCGGTCGATCAGCAGCCGCGCCGTCCCTTCGTGTCCTCTCTCGGAGGCCATGTGAAGCGGCGTTGCCCCGTCGTTGGTGGCGGCCGCGATCTCGGCTCCTAGGTCGATCAACAGCAGAGCTATCGCCTCGTCACCTCCCTACGAGGCGAAGTGCAGCGCCGTCCTCCCCTTGTTATCGGCGGCCAAGACTTCGGCTCCCCGGTCGATCAGCAGCCGCACCGTCGCCGCCGGTCCTTTCTGTGAGGAGAGGTGCAGTAGGGTCCTTCCTTCGTGGTTTGCGGCCGTGAAATCGGCTCCCCGGTCGACCAGCAGCCGCGCCATGTTTCTGTGTCCTGCCGCCGTGGCGTCGTACAGCGCCATCCTCCCGCTGTTATCGGTTGCCAAGATGCCGGCTCCCCGGTCGATTAGCAGCAGCGCGATCGCCTCGTGTTCTCTCGCCGACGCGCGGTGCAGTGGCGTAAATCCTTCCTTGTCGGCGGCCAAGACGTCGGCTCGCCGGTCAATCAGCAGCCGCGCCGTTTCTTCGTGTCCTCTCTCCGAGGCGCAATGCAGTGGTGTCGGTCTCCGCTCATCGGTGGTCGTGACGTCGGCTCCCAGGTCGATCAGCAGCCTAGCAATCTCTAGATCTCCAAATCCGCACGCACACCGAAGTAACTCGCTCATGTAGGTCTTGTCTAAACTGAAGGGGATGAACTCGAATGTGCTTCGAAACTTCTTTGTTAACCCAGACCCACTGACGGCAGAGCGTTCGAAGTTTTCGTTTTGCTTCTGCACAGCGAGGACTCTACGCCAAAACACGTCGGCGTCATTGTAGCCGATGTTAGAATATACCGTCGTGCGACAATGTTGCAGCCATCGGGAATGATTCGTCACGGATGTGAATGCCGCCCAGAGGCCATCCAGAATCCGACAGGCTTCCGCATCATCGTCGTAACGCGACATGGGCCACGGCCAAAACACCGTCGCGTACATCAATAGGTTGCGGTCGCGGTACAGTCTTGGGTCGGTCACTGAGTTATCATAATCATTCCAAGCGGTTGGCGTGCACAGTAGTGAAAGGCAGAATTTCGATTTTTCTGTGTAGGAATCGACCTTGGACAGCCGGGTCTCCAGGAATTCATCCGCCGAAAAGTGTGCAAAACGTAAAACGTCGAAATGTTCGTCCAAAATCAGAAGATTTTGGCAAGCCTTCAACAGGTCGTTCGCCTTTACCGTAGGGTCGTGGAAGAATTCGTCCGAGCCGCCAAGCTTGACCGTGCTCGCAGCAAGTAGTGCTCTCGAATTCAGCGGTTCGTAAGAACATTTGATCCACTGGAACGCGTTTAGTGCTAGCTGAGGGGTGCTGCCTTTCTGTTCCGCGATACGGTCATAGATTTGGTCGTATGCGAGTGACAGGGTGTCCGGAAGGACACTGTACGTCACATCGTTCTGGGTGGGCATATTGCAGAGTAAGGTGATGTGAAGTGCGGCGAGTTGGAACCTGGCAGTTACCCGTCAACATTTGATATCCTTCGATTCCCGAAGTGGTGAGGGTCAGCCTACATTCCGTTGGATTGCTTGCGGAGGGTGCCGCATATTTTAGCTTTGAGGTCATCCGGCACATCACCATGAAGCAGTTGGCCATCATCGATGACGCTCTGAACCTTGCTTTGCACGAAGTGGTTGATGTCGCCTTCCTTGTCTTCGGGTCGCAATTCGATCCTCGGAAACTTCTCAAATTGCAGGAGAATGTCGGGGTCCATTCGAGTAGTCGCGAAGATTCTGACGAGATTCTGAGATCTCTCCATAACTAGGCACAGCGACTCCAGCAAAGCTATCCGCATCCGGTGTTCGACTTCATCCAGCGCATCAATGCATATTGTCGTCTGTGGATAAATATCCGTGAGCCGAACAAGGAGCTTCTGGCTTTCGGCAAGGCTCGGGGGTGAATACACATTACCCCTTTGTCGTTAGGCTTCGTATAGATCAATGACTGGCTTCAGGAGCTCTTCGGATCCAACCTGAGCAAGCTGCAGGATGAGCGTTTTCAGAATGCTCTCGGGATTTCGCCGGTCTTCCTCGGCGCGATTGCAATAGAAGTACGCGAACCCCTCGGTTGTCGGATTGGAAAGGAAAGAGTCGACAAAAGTCGATGCGACGTATGTTTTGCCGGCTCCAGCTAGTCGACCGCGCGGCCCAGTCAGACGAAAACTCGATCGTTCCCAGAAAGGAGTCATATCGAAACTTACAGGCTCCGTGTAGCAGTAAAAGCTTCGAGGCACTCGATGATCTCCATTCGCAGTATTCGTGCCTGCCAAACAGCCATTCGCAGGGGTTCTTTAGACGTCCTTCGCTTATGCGCTTATGATGCTGCGTGTAAGGGATTTCTGATATCCAGCTGAGGATCCCCGTCCTCGTGTACGATGACTATGGAACACGGTGAGTAAACCGACAGCGAGAAGACTTTGCGCGTGAACTTTCATACTCCATAGTTTTTTTCGCCGTACGTCCTTGATCAGAGGCTGAAAACTTGCATTTGCAGCCCCGATACTGTCCAGGTGCGTCTGAATCGCCTGCGATCCCGTCCGTGTAGCTGCACAGCTTTAGCAATGCACTTTCGCGTGGTAGCGGTAGTCGCATGATAGAGTACATTGATTTTCGGCGGTATCAGCCTAATAACCAACCGTTTTCTCCAATTCCGCTACCTCCTTGAAATCTTTCCCGTTGTGTATACCGCGTCGATGGGGTTATCTGAGATGGAGTTAGCGGTGGGATATCCGAGCCTAACTAGTCCGACGATAATGCGCACCTTTCGATCTCTGTATGGCTTTCGCGAAGAACCTCAAGATTGCTGTGTAAAGCCGCGATATGGATTTCTCCAGATTTTTGGAAGCCGCCGTTGCGTCACCGAGGTGCAGATGTTCGAGCACAGCGCAGCGATCTACGATGCCGGCAATCTTCTCAATTCCAAGTAGTATCGCATCCAATGTTCCCAGCCTGTCCAAACAGATCTATGGCCATCAGCATTAGCTGCAGTTCGGCTTCAATCGCAGGACGGAGCCACTCTCTGGCACCACCACCACAACCACCACTGTGATTCGGAAATGGCCAAGCGCGACACGATGAAAGAAAAAAGAAAGCTCGGCCTGACCTGCAGAAGAAAACGAAACCCCCCCCCCCATGGTAGCGTCGGATGCCGCGAATCGTATTGCATCATCATATCGGCTATCTGCTTGAACCTGTCTGCCCATCGTAGGATTTTCATCGCGATATATCTCATCACCAGTTGCTCGCCATCGAGTAGCATCTTCCAGTCCTTTCGTTTATGCGTTTTCATGACTCCTTCGATTAGGTCTTCCACGTCGGACACAACCTGGCGGGTGTCCATCGCGACGTCGATACCTGCAAGCAGTGTCTGCTCTTCCGAAGAGACCTCGGTGAAGGCCCTTCTCCACAGAGACTGACCGTCGGTACTCCCGGCAGTAGCCGTCGAAACAGGTTGTCCGTACCCTTCGTTCTGCACCTGGATGCGAATCGCAGCGTCTCCTGTCGTCGGAGCAGACGTCAGCACAGGCGGATCGGATCCGACAGCGACATCCCTAGCTGCACCGTGGAGTGGAGTATTCAGCGACGATGTTTTCGGTATCGACTGCTGCGGTGTGCGCGTGCTGGGAGCTCCAGTGGCTAAGGGCACTATCGTTTCACAGGGAGACTGGATCTGCGGCTGAGGTTTGTGTCGCTAACCTGCCGCCACTGCCTAATTGTAGGGGGCTAGCCGTCTCCTGGCGCGACGGCTTTGGGCTTTCCAGCTCACTGCGCGTTTCTGGAGCCATGGCGTCTCGGGGTGATCGGCAGCTCGGTACGTAGCCTGTTCCTCGGGGGTGCGGATAATCGCGATCGTCTGTCGAGTCGAACGGTCGGCACTCGGGCTATATGCAATGACGCGGGGGAAATGAAAGAATGGGCAAGTAGATGTGGATGGCGAGCGAGGGTCGCACTGCTCTACTATATACGTTCGTTGCTATCGACGTTTCGCGATGAGGACGAGAATTGAGGGGTTGGGATGCCCCGCGTGCGTCAGTAGTTCTCGGTGGCTAAGAATAAAGAGGGCACCAAACATTTAACAGGGTCGCAAACGGACCAGGTACCCATCATAAGACTTGAATGGAACAGAGCAGCCGAAGACTGTTCATCTTTGAGTAGTCACATTGGCCCTTGTTTCTCAACTGTGGCTGAACAATTGCGTGGGACTGGTGGTCTATGATCGTGGGTAACCATCATAATCCCGTATGAAATCAAGAAAAGTTGGCGTGTTTCATCACTTGAACTGTGTACATACTGGTAGCAATACCACCTTTAGGTACGCCGGTGGTGGATACGCAAGGAATATGAGGAGAATGAAGAGGTTGAGGTTCTACTCAAACTACATCTCAGAGCACCATCTCATCGCTGCTCCGCTCCTCCAAGGCTAACCCAATGACCTCTAGCGTACTTCGTCCCCATTGGATGTCATCCGATCCGGCTATCTTATCCATAACCACTTCAGATCTATCCTATCAGATCTGAGCACATCTGATCTTATCTTATCTTTTGCATCCCTTGCAGGAACCGATCCCAAGCCGACACAACCACGCCCGGTCGCGAGATTTCAACCGAAGACACGCGCAGCCATGGCTTACTACACCACTAATCACACGGATTGATGCCCGAGTCGCTGGAAGCTACGCATATCGAGCAATTAGAATTGGTATATATGGAGTATACCGCCTGGATTACTGTACACTGCGTCCTTGAGAAAATCACATCGGTAGTTGAGCACGATATCATCGCAGACCAGATAGATAGAAGCCTCCCACAGGGTAAACCAATACGTTGGAACTATTATGACAACGGATGATAGTGTAAGAGGGGAAATGGAAGGAAAGAACGTAAATGTTGGACCTCCAGTACCCGGCTGATATTCGCACGAATTTAGACGTTTCGGGAACCCGTCTCGCATACATGAAGAAATACGAATTAGAGAGGGGAGGGCTGGGCGGGTAAGGCGACATGTAAGTACCTAGCCGCGTAGGCTTCGAGAAGATGGATCACCACCTCGTGTCGGGACTCCCACGCGAGATTCACCGGCATCATCCCATATGCATCAGTGGTGAATAATTCCGCCCCACGGTCGACCAGCAATCGTACCACGACCGCGTGTCCCTCCTCCGAGGCGAGGTGCAGCGGTGTCCTTCCACGTGCGTCGACGGGGGCGACGTCGGCTCCCATGTCGATCAGCTTCTGTGCCACAAGCCCGTGCCCTCCCCCCGAGGCGAAGTGCAGCGCCGTCCGGCCGTATCTGTCGGTCGTGGAGAGGTCCACCCCCGAGTCGACCAGCATCAGTGCCAAAGCCTCGTAATTCCACTGCAAGGCGAGTTGCAGCGGCGTCGTAAGGGAGTCGTCGACGGGCAAGACGTTAGCTCCCCGGTCGACCAGCAGCTGGACCACCGCCTCGTGCTGCGCGGCCCAGGCGAGGTGCAGTGGCGTCCTCCCGGCTTCGTCGGGGGTGGAGAAGTCGGCTCCCTGGTCGAGCAGTAGAACTGCCACGGCCCCGTGCCCCCGTTGCGCGGCGAGATGAAGCGGCATCATCCCGTCGGCGTTGACGGGGGAGACGTCCGCTCCCCAGTCAATCAGCATCCGTACCAAGGCCTCCTGCCCTTCCTGCGAGGCGAGATGCATTGGTGTCATCCCGTCCGCGTCAGAAATGGAGGCGTCGGCTCCTCGGTCGACCAGTAGCTGTGCCACGGCCTTGCGCCCCCACTGCGACGCGAAGTGAAGCGGCGTCATCCCGTTTACATTCTTGGTGGAGAGGTCAGCTCCCCGCTCGAGCATTAGTCGTGCAACAGCCTCGTGCCCTCCCTGCGAGGCGAGGTGAAGCGGCGTCATCTTGTATCCGTTCTCTGTGTAGACGCCGGCTCCCCGGTCGAGCAGCCGCCGTACCACAGCCTCGTGCCCTCCTCGCGCGGCTAGTTGAAGCGGCGTTATCCCGCGTGCGTTAACGGGGGAGACGTCGGCGCCCCGGTCGATCAACAACAGCGCCACAGCCTCGTGTCCCCCCTCCAGGGTGAGCTGTAGCAAAGTCATCAGGTCTCTGATGCGAACCAAGACGTTGGCTCCTACGTCCAGTAGTAACTGGACAATATCCAACTCTCCAAACGTGCATGCGCGGACCAACAAACTGTCGATACAGGCGGAGTCGACAGAACTGGAATCGAATACGGTTGCAAACTTTCGCGCCAAACCAAACACGCAGACCGATGAAAGGATGTCGCGGCCTTCCTGTTGCAGAGCGTACGACCGATACCAAAACTTGTCTTCAGTGAACGCCACGGTATCGACATGGCCGAAATGATAGTCGAGCCATCGATGGTAGTGACTCCCCGATAGGAATGTATCCCAGAGGCCTGTCAAGATGTCACAGTTTCCGTCGTCGCAACGAGAGAAGTGCCACGGCCAAAATACCGCCGCGTACAACAACAGGTGCCGCTCGCTGTAACTTGTTCGTTTAGTATCCATTTCGATGTCATATTCATCCCAAGAACCGGGAGTGCACAGCAAGGAAAGGCAAACTCTGGCGATTTCGGAATGCGAGTCGGCCTGCAGGAGCTGGGTCTCGAAATATTCGTCGACAGAAAGATGTGCGAAGCGGAACACGTCCAGACCTTCGTCCAGAATCAGGAGATTTTGACACGCCTTCAACACGTCATTCACCTGTATCTTGTCATGGGAGAATTCTCCCGAGCTGTCAAGTTCCACTGTGACCGCATCGAGTAAGGTTTCGGATGCCAACGGTTCGTACGAACACTGGATCCACCGGAACGCGTTGAGCGCAAGTCGGGGTGCGCTTCCTTTTTGGCTCAGTATCCGCTTGTATATTTCACCGTATGCAGCTGTCAGGGTCTCCGGAAGAACCTTGAGGCTGTTTATTACGTCTTTTCGCGTGGTCATATCGCAGAGAAATGTAACCTGAAGAGCGGCTAGTTGGAACCTAGCGTCGCACCCTCAGTTAATACGCTCATCCCAATTCAAGTGGTCACGGTTTGCTTACATTCCCTTGGATCGCTCGCAAAGGACGTCGCATATCTCGGCGTTGAGCGCGCGGTCGACAACACCATCGAGCAGCAGTCCGTCATCGATTGTGCCCCGAACCTTCGTTTCCACGAACCGGTTGATGTCGCCGACATTGTCATCAGGTTGCAAGTCGATCCTTGGAAACATCTCAAGCTGCCGGAGGATGTCGATGTCCATTCGGGTGGTGGCGAAAATCTTGACTCGGTTCTTGGATGTTTCAACAACATATTTGAGCGACTTTAGCAACTGTATTCGGGTTTCGTTTTCCACTTCATCCAACGCATCGATGCAAATCGTCGTCTGCGGATATATATCTGTGAGTTGCACGAGGAGCTCCTGGCTTTCTGTCAAGGTCAGATGCGAGGACTTTTGCCCTCTTTTTTCCCGTGCCTCGTAGATGCAGACGAGCGGCATTAAGAGTTTGTCATCGTCGGACTCGGTCTGGGCCAGCTGCTGGATAAGCGTATTCAAGATGCTCTCGGGCTGCCGGCGATTTTCCTCAGCTCGGTTACAGTAAAAGTACGCCAATTTCTCTGCATTCGGACTTGAAAGGAACGAGTCAATAACCCTCGATGCGATGAATGTTTTGCCGGCTCCAGCTGGAAGGAATGGGAAAACATTAAAATCTATTTCGGCGAAAGAGGTCTATGCAGACTTACGGATTCCCCTCAACAGCAACAATTTCGAAGCGCTCGATGATCTCCAATTGTGGTACTCCGTCTTCTTAAAGAGCCACTCGCCAGTTCCTTTTAGACGTACTTCACTAATTCGCTTGTGGTGGTTCGTGTACGGGATTTTTGATATCCATTCCAGGATATCGGACCTCCTAGACCCTAGATTAAGTGTGAGTGTTCCAACACCGGATATTTTTTAAAAGGGGGTGCAAGTGAGCTTTCGTACCTTCTAATCTTTGTTGTATCCCATCGATCTGAGGACTAAGACGTGACGTCAAAATATTGATATCGTCCAGTAGCGTTCGAAGGCTTTCGAAGCCTGCCCGTGTACCTAGGTGGAGTCAACACTGCACGAAGTTCCGCTATACGGCCGCAAGGTACATTGAGCTTCAGCGACAGCAGCATCCCGTTCGACCGTTTCCTCCAAGCTAGTGACATCCTCGAAGTACTCGACAATCTCTCCCGTTGTGAATACCGCCTCTACGCGGGTATCTGTGGAAGGATTAGCAGGGAACGCTTTGTCCGACGAGGAATACTCAACTTTCGATCTCTGGATAGCTTTTGCAAGGAACTTTAAGATCGCCACGTAAAGAGCAAGCATTGATAGCTCCAGGTTTTTCGATGCCCGGGTCGCTTCGGTAAAATAGAGAAGCTCGTAGATCGCGCACCGATGGATGAGGTAGGCAGTCTTCTCGAGTCCAACCAAGATGGCGTCCACTGTTTCCTGTTTATCCAGCAAGAGCTGTGGAGCAGCATCGTCAGCCGGTTGGGTAATTTTTTTCCGAATCGGTGCGGAAGCTTAGTTATACCTTCAGCAAAAACCGAAATCCCGCCCATGGCAGCGCAGAATGTCCAGGATCATACTGAACGATAATGTCGCCGATCTCCTTGAACCTGTTCACCCAGCGCAGGATTTTCATGCCAACATCTCGCATCACGATTTCGTCCCCCTTGAATCGAATCTTCCAATGCTTTCCCTTATTTCCGTCCACAATTCCTTCCGTTATGTTCCTCAAGGAGGATGCGAAATCACGGGTGTCCGTCTCGATAGCAAGCCCCGCAAGGGTTTCGCGCTCCGAAGCGGACAGCGCGTTGCCTCTATAGGCCCGGCTCCACAGGTGCGGACCTCTAGCCTTAGTATTATCCGCCGTTGCTGCAGTCTTCGTCGTCACCGTACCATCCGCGGTCGCTGTAGTATCTGTCGTCGTCACCGTATCGTCCGTGATCGATGTAGTATCCGTCGTCGTCACCGTATAATACACTGTCGCTATACCATCCATCGCCGTCACCGTATTATCCGCTATCGCACTCGCAGATGTTCCCACCACATTACTCGTTGGATTCGATTCGGTGGCTGCATCCTGGGTTTCCGCGGCGTGTGGGGATCCTACCGTCGATTCTAGTGATTTAGTAGAATGTTGTATTACGGGTGAAGAGCCACTTGGGACTGATGAGGCGATCGCTTCGCCGGAACTACCCGCGGCACTAAGCACCGAGGTGGGGGGTAGATTTGCCTTTCGATCACGTATACGCGATCCGACGGTAGTCGTTGAAGGCGAGCCAGTGTAAATTTGGGTCCGTGATTTTGCTCGGCCAAAGTAAGCAAGCAAACGATCTCGTTTCTTGGGCTTCTCGTCGGACATCTTGATATGATCGGGTGCTCTGTGCGTGAGGAAGTACCTATTCTGCCTCGCTGGCAAACGTAGGTCGGCAGGATTGTCTCTGTGCCGAACGGTCACTATTAGTCGGTCGGGTCGTTGAAATAAGTACAGTTCTGTTAACAAATCGCGTGGGTGGTCCTGACGCGACTTCATAAAACGTGGAAAGCGGGGTCGAGTGCGGCTGATTCTCTTGGCTACGAAAATAACATCTAGCAGGCTGCGGGCGCAGCAGCACGTCTCACGTTGACTAATCCAGGATTCCATAGCCCTTCTGAGTATCACGACTCACGAGCCACTTTTGGTGGTACTGAGAGGCCCATAAACGGGATGAGACAAAAATGGTGATGGATGGAAAATCGAGGTCTATGAGGAAGATGGACAGCAGAAAGCAAGACAAAAGAGCAACAACGAACACAGGTGGCAGTTCAACGTTTACAGACCGCATCGGGTGTGGTCTGGGTCTCACCTCCAGAACAAATACCTAGGTCCCACCAAGGTCTTTGCTCCCAAATTCAAGGTCTTAACACGGTCTGCTCTCTTCGGAGCTTCCCGATGGCACCAAGCCGCCTCGGCACAACGATCAGCCTATCTAACCGAGCACGCTTTGCGACCAAGATTCCCCGGATCGCTGCCGCGATTCTTGCGTATCGATGAGGCGTCATTCCTGTCTCTACACCCCGCTTATCCATAATGACGGACGTCGCCACTATTATGCAAGTCGGATCCCAGCCCGTCGTGAGTCCCGACCTCTGCCCCAGCTGTTCCGCCCGGCCCAAGTAACGCGACGCCCTCTCTGGATTGGTCCCATCCACGGGGCGTCGCGACGGACGTTATCCTTCGTGGTCGTATGGAGAGGCTGGTGATGCATCGGAACCGGAATTCGTGTTACGGACGCAGGCGAGACTGGAGCTGCGAGACTGGCTAGTACCTACCGGGATCCGATCGCCGGGCGGCAAATGGTGAAAATTCCGATATTTACGAGTCGTGAGGTCTCCTGTCGACGTCGCGATTGAAACGGTCCGCCGCAGAAGTCGTCTTTACAATAGGTACTGTAGTCTGTGGCAATCCTGAGAATCGCTGGTTTATTAATAGGTAGTTAGATATGCGATTCGTGTCGCGTAGCCCACGGATATCTCTGGCAAGCGCCAATTCGCATGCTCATGCAAAACGCGGCCGTAGGGTACGAATATCTGTGCGGGATCATGGCGCTGTACCGTGCTGACTTGGTCCTGCGCGCATAGTTGATGGCCGAGTAGTGTAGCAATACGCTATTTGTCGGAGGTAGACGTTCGGGGATGGCTGATGTCGGTTGGAGCATCAAAGTCTCGGAGAACCGGATCCGAGGTCTCGGAGCACCCGCAAGTGGATACAACCGGCCGACGGATCGGTAATTTGTCTGATTCCGGTTTCCATGGCCGAGCTAGGTAGCTACGATGGCATACTGTACGGAGACGTGATATAAGGAAGGCATACCGCCGAAGAAACCGTGTCGCAGCGATAGTATTATCAGTATCTATCTCGCTACATTCAACACCATTATCTCGCCACGCCATCGTTGTCACCGCTGACGGCCCGAGCACTCTCTGCCATCACCACCATCTCCTCCGCCGCCATCACCTCCCATACTACCATCATCCCACCTACCATTTTCATCTCCATCATCGCCATTCCCATCGCCATTCCCACGAACGTCCTCAATGACGGCACACAGCCATTCCCAGAACAACACACAAACAGCCGCCCCGGAGCGTACTCACAAACACGGCAAGTGTCAGCAGGATGCCGCGACCGAAACAGGCCGACGTTTCGCAGAAATCCTCCATGGAGCTATTCGCCCACCCTCAAGCTATGAAACAGAGGTGCGCTACAACAGCCTCGGCAGCATCAGCCGCGACCGTGCCGCGGAGGCTCGAAAAATTACTAGTGCTTGGTATTGCGCCCGGTGTGGCTTCGGTCCGCTGAACTCTAATATCGACGCCGCGTGCCCGAACTGTGGGTGGTATCCGGGGCAGCGCCGCGGTTAGTATAGTGTGATGTTATGTTTGGGAGGCGTGAGGTTCCGGGGGATTGGTCCGCCGTGCCCGCGGATGGGCGTCAGGTGGGGGGCGGTATGGGACGCGTGAGAGATAAACTTGGGTAGCGGTGGTAGTGTGGGCGTGGGATGGATATCGATGGTGGGGCGGTGCTGCTGGGGTAGAAAAGACGGTCGTGAAATGTGATTGTGCAGGATACCTTGGTATTTTACGGGGACGGATAATGTTTTGAGAGCGAATCCCGCAGGGAATGGATATTGGTCACCAGTAGGTGGTGAAGTATCATGTTTTCGAGTTGCCAAATTTTCAATGTTGCGTCAAATCCATCGGCACGAGTGACAACTACGATTCGAGGGAATCCACTAGCAACCGACCAACCGGAATGTCTGTACAGCAGAGTGATATCCTGTGTCAAGACATTTAGTCGCTCGCGCGAACGGGTTTCTGTGACTGAAATTGCAGGCTCTATAGATTCTAACCAACGAGCGGCGGATTTGCCAAATACCTCGGATAAGTGAGTCGCCAGCTTTAACCTCTCACTTTCATCACTAAAGCTCCTCGGTATGCTCGACATATTTCGCGCAGTCTGGTACTAGCATATTCCAGATGTTTGATATCTTCGCAAGACAAGATAGGAGAAGTGGCAAGCCGGGTCGCTGGATTCGAACGTTGTAGGAAGCGGAGGAAGCGATAGAAGATGGCTCCTCGAAGTTGAATACAACCTCAACGTCTCCATCATCCGTCATATTCGCCTTTCCCTTGTAGCAACACCTTCTCACCGACCGTGGGCACCCACTATACGAACAGGCGACCATTCCCTCATCAGCGAGTCAAAACACTTCCCTCTCTACCCGTCGGCCTCTGGTGATTGCTTCTTTGAAGGGTTCGCTTAACTACCCATTAGACACCAGATATTGCCGATACCATTCACGCCAACGCGAATCGGTAACTGCCGGCGAGGAATGCAGAAGCTAGAGACAAGGGACTGGAAGTCTGGAAGTGGTGGCATCTGCATAATCTCGTATCGTCTCGGGTATTCCCGCCGGGTGGCGGATTTGACGGCGTGCAGTGTTCCAACTTCCTAGGCCCGGGTGAAGCCTATCCAAACCTATGGATGCTGGGAATGCATGGTCTGCTCACCGCAGAGTACTCATTTCCCTGTTGCCTAAGCCCATTGGGCCGTGGCCAAGATTGCTTGCTCGCTTAACGAATCAGTTCACCAGTTTTTTCTACAAACGAGTCATGTGTTTTGTTTTGTTAGGCCGCCGCAACGCTGCTGTGATTTTCTCTCCACAGCTGTCACCCACGGGCCACGGCTTGCATGGCTCTGACGCCTGGCATCAATCGGCTGCGCGCCCGAGCCCCGCCAGGCGCTCACCCGACCCGAAACTCCTACTTCTCGGTTCTCCCGCGATGTGAACCTTGGCTTTGGATACGGTCGATCATCGGATAGCGGTAAATACGTGCCTCCTGTAGCTTGCAGGCAGGTGACGGGTATAAATTGACGTCAAGTCGCTAATATCAGCCAATGGGCAGCTTGTATGATGTACCAAGATATCTCATCGTAGGAAGCAAATCAGACCACTACCTGATAGTCACCAGAGCTCCCGCTTCCGTCCATTCTCTTTCAGAAGTTGGTAACTCCAGCATTCCGGCGATGTTGGAATACGATTTATTGCGCAAACGTCGATCCGCCGCTTGCCGGGAACCATTCCTCGGCTAAAGTGTGCAGGTGTAGGATTACTGCGGCATTCCCGTGGTCATGCACGACGACCGTATATGAGGAACATAGCCGACTGCGGACAGCGCCAGAGATAATCACCAGCCACAGAACTATCCGCAGCAGTATCTGTGGATCAGCCCGAGCGGCGTCGCATCTCGAAATCTCGCCAGTCCTTGGCGCGCGGAACGGTGTGGTCGTGCGCGTGCCCGATTCGTCGCAATTGGCGAGCACATGCGCTAATATAATCATGCATTCCGCATGCAATCGAGCCCGGAGACGGAAACCGAAGCCAGACATCGGAATGCAGTGATAATTTTGTGCCCGCCGTTTGCGGCCGCGGGTTAGTTCGCTCGACAACTGTCTTGTGATGAAAAGTCCAAGCCCGGCCGACTGTGGGGAGGTAAATAAGCTGGCCGTGTCGTCACCGGTATTTACTATTCCCCCAGACAACCAGCTAAACATCGCTCCCTCCGCTCTGTCGAAGCGCAAAGAAAAGAAAACACCTGTTGCCCCCGAATATCGTCACCTATCCTACCCCCACGTAAAAATCAACCGGTACTTCGCTGTCTGTCCCGTCCCTCTGCGCGAGCATGATCGCTGACGTCATCCACAGGACCATTCTGGCCTCGCCATGGGCGCAAGCCCGCGCCTCCATTGTCGTTCGCAGCAGCACCTTTCCGATGCGCAAGTCCGTGTCGTCGGACGGGCTCAACGACAAGACGCGCGAGGAGCTGACTTCCATCTGGCGCGACGGCCTCTCCTCGCAGCGCGCGGCAGTCGAGCAGCTGCGCCGGACGATCTGCGAGATGCTGCAGACGTCGGGCAAGACCGACGACGAGATGGCGCAGGGCGTCCGCGCCGCCACCGCCGCGCTCAATGCTGGCGCCGCGCAGGTCGCCGATGAGACTACCGCGAAGGCGTTTGAGTATATTGAGGGCATGAAGGGAGATCAGGAGGAGAGGGACCGTTCTGCGGCACACTGCGCCGCGATGTCGAAGATGCTGGCGGAGGCCCTCAGCCCGGCTGTCGATGCGATCTTTGATGGTGTTGCGCAGATCGCGGAGATGCTCGGTAAGGTGTGGGCGATGAGTAAGCGCATCGATACGGAGATTGGCAGTTCTTACGATGCGACGCTGGAACGGATGAAGTAGTCTTGTATGCTTTTGTTCGGTTGAGAGTTCCGGCATGGCGTACATATTATTTCGAATATCTTCTTCGTTTCAGTCATGATGTGGTCGGTCGTGATGTGGCGTCTGTATGGGTGAGTTTGACGTGAGCCTTTGACGAACGGTAGTGTCGACACCGAGGTGTGATCTCCGTGCTGAGTAGTCCAAAACCGAGTGGACGTTTCCGTGAACCAGGGTCGACCGACATCTGCCCGCAACACGCCATGCTTGACTTTAACCAGCCTCCAGCCCCAATCCATCATACCGTCGCGACTCCTATACCGCGGGTTCGATATGTATCAGAGCGTGACTTGAGTAGAAGCATCAACAGCGATCTTTTGCGATCGATTTCCTATGTAAAAATTACGATCTGTGATTCTACGGGCGACCTCGTGCTTTGGGTTCCGGTGAGCACCGCGTCTATGTAGGCCAGCCATTTCGCTGCGTGTGAAGACCGAAAGTCTTTGAAGAGAGTCGAGGCGAAGGGGTCGTTCATTAGCAAGGGGCCTGGTGAGTGTAAGTCTGGAGAAAGGGGGAGCAGTAGTCGACTAGGTAGCAGGGCGGCAAAGCGGGCGAATGTTCATTTCGACTGGCTAGCTGGGAGGCACGGGTATCGGATGCAAGCACGAAGGCGGTAATACTCTTACTCGCTGCTATGGCTGGGAGTCTGAGCCCGCTGTACTGGTAGGTACATGCCAGGGCGTCCACATAGGAGGTGTTTATCGGATGTTCCGCGACGTTTCTAGGGTGGCGTTCCACCGGTGTCACTCGCTACGAGTGACATCACAGGCAGGCTCGCCGCCAGTGAGAAGCCTGAGCTCAACAATGACTCTCAAAGGCGATTCACTTCCGTGAGCGGCTAACCTTTCACGTGACTAGCCTCTGCTTAGCGCATTCTAATGTTGGGACTTGGAACAGGCACCCACTCAAAGCGCGATGGACTCGACGTAACAAGTGGGACCTCCCTGCCCTTTGCCGTGCACAACTCAACGCCAAGTCGCGGGCGTCGACGGCTTACGGGCGGGCCATCTTGGATGATGGTATGTAGGACTTCACGGGAGGACGCGTGATGGCACGCGTGGGGTTGGGTGTGACATGACCCGTGTTGTTGTGCTCTGTGGTCACGGGTATATATTATGACCTATTTCGCGTTGCGGTACGCTACCAACTCGTGCGCGGTAGCACTGGCGGGGAGCGGCGCAGGCATCGCACGAGGTTCGGCCGGGATCGCCACCCACGCTACCTATACGGCAGGCCTTGCGGACGATGCGAATGATCGCACCTGTAGCACCGATCCTACAGCCATCGAGAGGCCTGGAGGACGAGGCCAGTTATCATCGTTGGTGATCACCGGAGAGAGGAGACTTCGCTGACACTTTGTGTTTGAGAGTGGGGACGTTGGTGAGACCAGGCGACTTTGTCGAGACTTTGCGGTTGAGAGAGGAGACCTTGTTGGGACCAGGCGAGACTGTGCTCAGACTTTGCGTTTTAGAGGAGAGACCTTGTTGGGAGCTGACCGGACCAATCTTTTGTGGAGGTGAGACCCGACGCTGGCCCGATGCAGTCGTTAAACATTGAACTGTTTTTGCTATCATTATTTCTGTTCTTCTTCTCCTTCTTGCTTTCTTCTCGTCATGATCATCATAGACCTCACGAATAATTGATCAACCCTTTTTGTTTTATCCCCTTCTTGGGTCTCTCACCATTCAATGCCAACTTCCAACACGACGGGATATCGCGAGCACTGCTTGGGGAATCAAGCCCCAAACCTACCAGTAGTAGCTCGCTACTGCACCCGCACTGCAAGAGCCTTTAATTCCACCTCCGAGTCACATCCATCCCACAAACCTCACAGATTCGGGTTTCTCCGCCACGAAGGTTCGGCGATCAAGAAACGCGTCGCTGCTCGCGGTGCTCGCGACGAATAAGCGCAACACTCTGCACACATGGCGGTAGGATATGGTGAGGGGACTACTACTAACAGTTCTCGCTAACTGGTTGCTGTCACCTCAGCCGCAGGATTGCTGGGGGGCAGTAGTTCCTGGCCAATGAAGGACTCGACCGGCAGGCACTTTTCACGCTCATGCATGCACCTATTGTATGTCGATGCCGTTGAGCTGAGGTAACCATCTCATGCGGGGACAAAGCGGGGTACGTGAATCATATGATATATCTATACCGTACGTTCGCCTCACACGCAGTGTACAGTCGTGCGATATTTTCGACGGATCCTGACAGCTATCGATCGCGGAAACCGGCCGCCGAGTGGTGCATGCCGATAACTCTTCCCCGAGCGCCTTGCACCTCGATTGACGTTCTCATCCATAGTAGCGGCAGCAGGGCCCACACCTAAGGAAAGGATCGAACACAAAAACGAACTGTCACCCGGAAGCTGCCACGAGCGACAACATGAATACCGACGCGCACCGAGTCTACCACGACACGACCCATTTCGAGTTTGCGGGAGGCGAGTTCCACGGCGGACAGACGTTTATCTCTGGCTCGCAAGTCTCCCTCGTCGCGGCGATCTTTCAGTCGCATATCTAGTGTGGCTAACCGGAAATCTCGGCAGGTCCAAAAGTGAGTCTCGACTCACCGTGTTTGTTCAAACTCCCACTCAATGTATTATGTAACCAGGAGCCAGGTCGTCCGAGATCTTGGAATGGATATCTACGATCCCCTACACGAGCCACCACAGGCGGATCAGTGAGCGGCGGCTGCAAGGAACAGGCGACTGGATCTTTCGGAAGGCGGAGTACTGCACGTGGAAGTCTTCGGGCGTTTCCATGTTGTTGCTGTTGCGAGGGATCCGTATGTCGCACACTGCATGCATAGCTCCGAGTCTGACCGGTTCGACCAGCGGGCGCCGGCAAAACGTTTCTTGCGTCACGGGTCATCGACTCTTTCCTTGCGAATCCGATTCCCAACTCGAAATTGGCGTTCTTTTATTGCGACCAAGGAGAAGATAATCGACGCGATCCCGAGATGATCATGCGCACACTGGTTCAGCAGCTCGCCTTGGCTCGGTCGGAGAATATCGAGCTCTTAAAGCCGGCTATCGCCATCTACGAAGACCGAGAAAAGAAAGGGCAGAGATCCTCACAGCTGAGTCTAACCGAGAGCCAGCAGCTGCTTATCGACCTCATCAACATGTACTCGCAGCAAACGATAATCATTTGCATCGATGCGTTGGATGAAGTCGATAGTGCGATACGGATACAACTTCTGAGCTCACTGAAGCATGTGATGGAAGGATCGAAGAATCCCGTCAAAATCTTTGCCACAACTCGAATGGACTTCGACATTCTGCGGCAGTTTGAGATGTTTCCCCGGATCGAGTTGCACCCTGACGACAATATCGACGACATCAGCCGATTCGTCAAAACGGAGGTTCGGAACAATATCGGTAAGAGACTGCTGCTCGATGGCGTTGTCGACGGCGGGCTCAAAGACGATATTTGCAACGTCCTCTGCCACCGATCCAAGGGAATGTAAGTATATTCGATCTCCCGAAACGCGTGTCTGACAGTTCGATAAAGGTTCCAACTCGCGGCGCTGCAAATCGATTTCCTTAGCGAGATGACCACCCAGGATGACGTGAGACGCGGTCTAAGGGCGCTACCAGACACACTAGCCCAGGCCTACGACGCGATCTACAAGCGAATTCTCCGGCAGAAAGGAAACGCGCCGCAACTAGCACTCAACGCCTTCCGGTGGATCCAATGTTCCAACGAGCCGCTGCGATCGGAAACGTTGCTAGACGCGATCGCGATCCAGATCGGTGGTCCGGAAGAACCGTTTCACAAGGACACGCCGATGAAGGCGAACGAACTGCTCAAGGCGTGCCAGAACCTCCTCATTCTGGACGAGCGTCTGAACGTGTTTCGCTTCGCACACCTCTCCGTCGACGAGTACCTGGAGACAAAACTGTGCAGGGGCGAGTGCCACACCGAGATCGCGAAGGTCTGCCTTTCGCTGCTGTGCACCTCGTGGGACGACTACGACACGGCGCTTCAAACGCAGGAAGGGGATTACAGCGATCGCCACCTCCTGCTGTACGCGGCGGTATTCTGGCCGTGGCACCTCTCCCGTGCGGATGACCGCTGCGACATTCTGCATGCCTCCTGGGCAAACTTCGTTTCCGACGGCAATCACGAGCGATGGTTCTTTTACCACTACCGGTACGTGCGAACGCGGTTCCCGAAAGACATGTATTGGCGAAGATCCGAGGCGCTGCAGGACGACCGAAACATTCTATGTACAGTCTGCATTTTTGACCTGGGGCGGTATTTTAGAGTCACCCCCGAGTTCCGAAAGAAGGCACGCATAGGCCGGCTACGAGCCAGGTTCGGTTCGCGACAGACGTTCACCGCGGTTTTCGGGTCCAGGTCGGCGGAGGGCGCCCGTGTGGACAGGCTGCTTCTGTGCGCGGCTCGGTTCGGAGATCCCGATATCGCCGGTAAACTCCTCGACGTTGGTGCGAATATTGCGGCCGTCGATAAAGGCAACTGGACATCGCTACATCTGGCATTCAAGGAAGGGCATGAGGCCGTTGCGCGACTATTGATTGACCGCGGGGCCGACATATCGACTGTCGGTGGTTACTCCGGGCGGACGCCGCTGCAGCTGGCGGCGCTAGGCGGGTACGAGGCTGTCGCACGAGTGCTGCTCGACCGTGGAGCCGACGTCTCGCTCGCCGACAGTGCTGGGAATACACCGCTGCACATCGCGTTGGAGACCGGACATGACGCAGTGGCCGTACTGCTCCTCGGGCGGGGGGCTGATGTCTCAACCGTGGGCGGTCATTCCGGGAAGACGCCGCTGCAGCTGGCCGCGAAAGGAGGCTATTTCACGGTCGTCCGGCTGCTCGTCGAGCGGGGCGCAGACGTCTCGGTTGCGGACGCTGATGGGAGTACGCCGCTGCACATCGCCTTGCTGAGAAGACACGAAACGGTTGCCCTACTGCTCATCGATCGGGGAGCCAATATCACAACCGCGGGCGGCTACTGCGGGCGGACGCCGCTGCAGCTGGCCTCACAGGGTGGATTCGAAAGAGTAGTGCAGCTGCTCAACGATCGGGGCGCCGATGTCTCGACCACCGCTGGTTATTCTGAACGCACGCCTCTGCAGCTGGCCACACAGGGAGGGTATGCGACAGTGGCACGGCTGCTCATCGATCGTGGAGCAAACGTATCGGCTGCCGACGGTGATGGAAACACCCCGCTACACATCGCCTTGCAGGGGGGCCATGATGGTTTGGCCCTACTACTCCTCGATCATGGCGCTGACATCTCGGCCATCGGCGGCTATTCCAGGCGAACGCCGCTACAGCTTGCCTCTCAGGGGGGTTACATGACGGTCGTCCAGCTACTCGTTGAACGGGGAGCCGATGTTTCAACCGGCGGGGGTTATTGCGGACAGACGCCGCTGCAGCTAGCCGCGCAAGGAGGGCACGAGGTGGTTGCGTGGCTGCTCATCAATGAAGGGGCCGATGTCTCAGCTGCCGACCGCTATGGATGGACGGCGCTGCACCAGGCATCGCAGGGAGGATATGAGGCCGTAGCGCATTTGCTCATCGACTGCGGAGCCGATGTCTCACCTCTCAATGGTGACGGGAACACACCACTGCACATCGTGCTGCAAAGAGAACACGAGATGGTAGACCTGCCACTAGCCATCGACCAGCAAGCTGATAGGTCGACCGCGGGCGGTTATTCCAGGCAGACGCCGGTGCGGCCGCCCTCACACGCAGGATACGAGGTGGTAGCACGGCTACTCGTCGACCGGGGATCCGACGTCTTGGCTGCCGACAGTTACGGTAAGACGCCTCTGCAACAAGCATCATGGAGAGGGTACGAGGCGGTGGTGCAGATGGTCGTCGATCGAGGAGCGGACGTCTCGGCTGCCGACAGTGACGGGAATACGCCACTCCACCTTGCCTTCCAGGGGGGGCACGAGTCGGTGGCGTTGCTGCTCATCGAACGGGGAGCTGATGTCTCGATCGCCTGCGGTTCTTCCAGGAAGACGCCGCTGCAGCTAGCCTCGCAGCGGGGGCACGATGTGGCGGCTCAGATGCTCATCGACCGGGGAGCGGACATCATGACGGCACAGGGCTATTCCGGGCTGACGCCACTGCAGCTAGCGGCAAGGGGAGGACACGTGTCGGTCGCCCGGCTGCTCATCGATCACGGAGCGGACGTCTTGGCTACAGACGCCGGTGGGAAAACGCCGCTGCACATCGCATTACAGGGAGGGCACGAAGCGGTAGCCCGGCTACTCGTTGATTGGGGTGCTGATGTCGCGATCGCCGACAGTCATGGGAATACCCCGCTCCACATGGCTTTGCAGGAAAGGCAGTGCGGGGTGGCCGTGTTGCTGATCGAGCGGGGAGCTGACGTATCGATTGCCGGCGGCGATTCAGGGCTCACGCCGCTGCAGCTCGCCTCGACGCGAGGCTACGAGGCGCTGGTCGGGCTACTCATGGACCGGGGAGCTGATGTCTTGGTTGCCGACAGCGAAGGGAAAACGCCGCTCCACATGGCCTTGGACGGCGGGTACAAGGCGGTCGCCTGGCTGCTGATCCATCGGGGAGCCGCCGTCTCGGCCGCCGACGGGACTGGGACCACACCGCTGCACTTGGCTCTGCATGGAGGACACAAGGCGGTGGCTAGGTTGCTGATCGATCGGGGAGCCGCTGTGTCGGCCGCAGACTGCAACGGAACGACGCCGCTGCACGTCGCCTCGCTCAGAGGACATGAGGTAGTGGCAGGACTCCTCCTCGACCGTGGAGCCGCCGCCTCGGCCGTCGACCATGTAGGCGGAACTGCTCTCCATCTGGCCTCGGGGGCAGGCTACGAATCGGTTGCACGGCTACTGATCGACCGTGGTGCCGATATCTCGGCTGCAAACAGATATGGGAAGACACCTCTCCACCTCGCCGTAGAGGGCGCGCACACTGGTACTATCATGCTACTACTCGAGCGGGGAGCCAACCCTTCCGCCGGCGACCGCGAGGGGAAAACGCCGCTAGATTCTATTGTGCCAAGACGGTACAAGTTGATCGCCCGCCTGCTGTTCCATCTAAACGGCTCGGTGATTTAGAATGCCACCTCATTTTCTCCCTCTCTTTTTTCCATCACCTTTCGGTTAACATCTATGCGCGTTCGCGCCTCTAATCGTGAACATGTGGAGAATCACTAGACATACCATGGGCTGACACGTTTTGCATGCGGTTCGGATATTCTGGGTTTTCATTTCATCCCTCTTCTGCTATTGCCACCAACTCTTTCATTGTTCACTACCGGCCCCCGTGCAAGTACTTGCCATCCGGGCCGCCCATACTCCAGTGCCAGATATTTCCGATGAGCGCATGCCGTGCCATCTCGAGCCCACCACAGCTTATAGGTTGTAGTGTACAGCACGCTGCACAATAGCGTGTCTCACTAAATCCCTCAACTCTACCGCCAGAGATGTCAGATGCCGCCCTGTGCTTTTGCGGTGAAATCGGTGATAGGGTAGAACTCTGAATACACATACCTCACGACACCTCACAGCAGTCTAGCCCTGCGTCGCCCATTATTGGCCATTAAAGCGGGGTAGCTTTCGGTAGCAGTATACCCATTGTGGCAATAGTGGGAACCACCGCGGCCATCGTAGCGGGGTAGCTCCCATATTACCCCTCATTGCAAACGGTGTGTCGTCCATTGGTTGGCTGCGTTTCAAGATTCAGGCCAGAACGCGCCCTGCCTAGAAGCACAATGCATGCACGTCCCAGAATACGACCAGCTGGATGCGACTCCGCAACGCAGACCCTCCAAGGCTCGCATATGGTAACATACCAACAGGTGTACGCCTGAATCGTCAGGTCCCTCCTCAGCTGCACGGAGAAGCCTTATAACCCCAGCACACGTCCCCTCTGCGGACTCCCGCTCGTCACCCAACTGCACCCGCTTCACTACCAAACCTCACCCGCTCCATCACCACCGCACAGCACCCCAGACCCACAGGTATCCCCCAACCCGCACTCCACACCCAGCCTCCCACCCTTCGCCACTCCTAACACCACCCAGCTCACAGCACCATGTCCACCGAGCAAGCCACCAACCTCACCACGCAGGAAAGCGTACCTGTCAGCACCCCTACCGAGGGGAACAAGAACACGATCTCAGTGGGCCGCGACATGACGAACCGCGACTTCGTCACCGGCGCCAAAAACAGCCACAACTCCACGAATAACAGCCGCACCTACAACGGCGGATCGAAGCATAACGAGTTCAATGGCGGGACTTTCAATGGTGGGCAGAACTGGTCGTGATTGTTGGCGTAAGTAGAGTAAACTCTGTCAGCGCTCGGGAAAGGCGGCGGCTGATTCGGGCGGCACTGCAGGGGGGGGCGTGCGTGTCCGGGGTGGTGAAACGCCAGCCCGAGCTTCACGTGATGAAGGCGATCGTGTCGAGTATCGGGATTTTTATGTAGACGATGAATATACTGCTCGTTGACCAGCTACCTTTGTCCGCAGATGACTGTGATAAAGTTGTGTTATCTGAAGAGTTCGTCGGTGATGATACCGGTACCGTCATACATACAAGCAATAGTCCACCCCCGGTAGTACTATGAAGCACATAGCCCCGGTAGTGTCACCTAGACCACAGTGTGTCAGGTCTTCTGTTTGTGTCCGGAAGAGTTGCGCAGTCGCGTGCTCGCTCCACCATAAGTAATAACGGTCTCGGATTCTCTGCTCCTCGCCAGTGGTTGACCGCACGTGCTCGGAGGCCGCCATGGGTGCCCTGGACTCTTAGCCGAGCTAGCCGCGAACTTGACGGTGGAGGTGGTCGGAGACTAGGAGGCGGTATAGCCGCAGCCGTTGCAGGCTCGCTGCTCGCTCCGTACCGCGTCAGTCTACACCTTAACCAGTGCTACCCCCAGTGCGAAACCACACCGCCACTCAGGCAGAGAGCGAATACCTGTACTCTACAGACAAACGACGAGAAGTATTTTGTAGATAACTATATCGCTCACCTGTGAGCAAGGCTGCTCTTTCCCAGCGTGCGCTAAGCGTGTACTGGGCGCAGCACTGCGAGATCCACAAACAGTCACTCGTTCGTCGTGTCGATGCCACAGCTTTTGATGGCGATTAAGGCGTCATAACCTACTTGGCGGGTAGGCAAATACCTTATAGGTGTCGGAGAGAATCGGTAATGGTCAGGGGTGGTGCGATGAATGGGTGGTGTAGAGTAGAGTTGGACGGAACTTCCTAGATCTAGGATGGATTGGATGGATTGGATACATACGAGGTTGCTTGAAACCATTTGTTTATGTGTGCAATAGAAATAAAATGCACCACCCCCAACCCCCGAGCCCCACACCCCTAGTTCACGCTTCCCGTGGCCTCGCCGTCGTCGCTGTTGTGATTCTCCTTACGTTCCTCGACGTCTTTCTCATCCTCGTCCTCTTCCTCCTCCTTCTCCTCCTCGTTCGTAATTTCGAAATTGTCCACCTGCCCGTGCTCGTCGGCGGCGATGCCGTTGTCGAAGCTGGACGTCAACTCAGCGAAGAATGCCAGGATATCGAGTAAGCTGCTCTCGAGGCTGACGTTGTTGCCGGTAGTGGGCGCGGGAGTCGAAGTGATAGTGGTAGTGGTTGTAGTAGTTGTAGTGGTGGTAGCTGGTGCCATTATTGATATTTGAGTCGTAGGGGGTGCGTTTTCACCGCTGTTTTCGTTTTTTGCGGAGGGTCATTGTCCGACTGATGATGTGGCAGAAAAGGGAGAGAGAGAGAGAGAGAGAGAGAGAGAGAGAGAGAGAGAGAGAGAGAGAGAGAAGGCTATGAGGAGACGCTACGTGGGTTAAAAAACACAGAACACAATCCGTACTGGAGCTGAATCGCCGTTGAAAGTCGTGATTGAGGCTGGTCGCTGCCGTCGAGGCATATGGTGATGCTCGCTATCGAGTCATGGCCTGTGAAGCGCCACCCGAGAAGGTGGTGAATCGTCCGTCCGGATGCCATGCCCCTTACCCATGTGCCCATTGATCTCGCAAATATAACCCTGCCGGCGGCGTACTGACACCGGCATATAAAAATGCAGATATCATATATGTTGTTGCGTGAATGGCCTCGTAACTGCAGATCGCCCACTGATGTGCAGCGGAGGACTCGATACCAGAGGCCGCGAAACCTGTACATAAGCCTCCGGTTCGTGCATGAAACCCATCAACTCATTTTCTAGCGCCGCGCCGCAACGATTCGGTACTTGGTATGCCAACTACCTTTACCAAATCAAGATCCCGCGTAGGCGCCAGACAGCTATGTATCATCGAGTGCTAACTAGTATCTAGAACCAATCGGTGGCACCGATAACCGAACCAACGTTGACTCGCCTCGCTTATCGGGCATGGGTTAGGAGGTACTAGTATGTAGCTGTAGGCGGACTTGAGCAATAAGCCGTGCAAGTGACTAGCCGGCAGGCAAGCTGGAAAATGAGCTATGAAAACGTCTCCGGGTTCGGTGATACGCAGAGGGACATGCGATGAGCAAAGGTGTAGAATGCCCGCTGTGGAGCTAACAAAGGTACCCGGTAGTTACCCTCGTACGCGATGCGCTCACCAGCCACAGCAAAGCTACTGACAAAAATCGGTAGTGCATATTGCGCGTCGACGCAACGGAGACAATGTAACTTGACAGAGAGTGGTGTATAAACGAATGCGCCCCGAAATATTGTAGCATTATCATCGCTCGTCACAGAGAACATATTTGCGCCTCATAATTGCGGAATGGTCAATTTGTTTCTAGTTGCACGTGGTGGATAGCGTAGACTAGATGAGTGGAGTTTGCGCTTGAGAAATAAAAGCTACTGAGTCGCTATGGGCGCACCTAGTGGCTGGTCGTTAAAATGAATTGACTCGTCACTAAAATGGATTGACTCATCATTGAATACCAACCAAACTTTTGTTCTCAACCGGTGGATCACATAACCCACGGAAAAATCGGTGTAAAAGTTACAAAGCAGTACCTCAGCGAGCTTCGGTGCTTCAATACAATAGAAAAACATTCTCTTTCTCTGTGTCGAACTCTCGTTGCCCAGTCGACTACATATCTCCAAATAATTTAGTTTTGTACGCAACGTTACTGTGGCGGTGCAGCGGGCATCGCGTACCTACTACCGACGAGGGTACCGGGTATCTTTTTAGCTCCACAGCGGGCATTCTATATCTTTTCTCGACAAGCGATATAGGTACGCGCAATGGCGACGTCTAATAAGACAGCGTAAATGATCTAGTGGAACGCGTACGATCCCGAGCGGACATTGATTGCCCGCGAATGGAACCATTTTGGTCTTGGAATGGATTGTGTTCGGGTGTTGGGGCCGGTCGATGGTTTCCACAGCGCGACGCCGGGATTCCGCCAATCCTCCTTGGGGGAAGGGAAGGTATCTTGAACCTTCACACGGCTGCAGTGTTCTGCATAGACCAGACCGGTCGGCCGACCGGTCTAAGTGGGTCTGCCAAGACGCCGACCAGACCTTCGATTTTCCAGTCGAGATAAAATGAAGCAGACCAGACCGTGGCTTTGGTCGGTCGGGATATCAGTGGACCGACCAGACAGCACTCGGCTAGGTCAGCCTAGGTTGGCCGACATCGGGTTAACTGTTAACTCTACAATCAGCCGCAAAGTTTCCTTAGTTTCCGGCGGTAGTCAGAGCATTGCCGACGTCAAATGTCGTTTCTTAGCCAGACAGTCTTCTCCCGAACTATGCGTGATCGGTCGGGATATATCCCGACCCGACCAGACCATACCCAAATTTGGTCGGGACTGGCTTATGTAGAACATTTAACTAAAAAGAAGCATACGTCCTTGATGCCAACCATGGTGTTACTATGCACATACTGAGATATCTGCGTGTGCATAGGCCGATATTCACGCGAACGATCGAGATGCGCGCATCGCTCGTTGTGAGCCAATACGTGTAGTCGTCATGTATACAAGCAGAACTATTAAAGGCCATAAACTCGGCGACTGGTGCGGTGCGTGGCCGCGAGGGGAGTGCGGCGCCGAGCTCTTTGCCGAAACACCATGTGGGAGGGGGAAAGGTGGGTAAATTTTCATAATCCAGATGGACTCCCTACGTGCAATACTGAACGAAAATAAACAAACAAGTACAGTCGGTAAGGTCACGTGTTTCTTGGCTGTGAAAGGTGCTGGCTATATACGTTTTATCAAGATCTCCTTTCAGCCAAAGTAGCTCACACAAAAACAATTTCGTGGTTGAGAGCCTACACCCTGTCCGGGCAGGTTGCTTGGCTTTTTGCACTCTTCGGCTGAGGTTCGATTTATGGCTGCCGTTTCTTCTTTTTCGGTTTACTATGTACCCACCCTCACCCTCCGCAAAAACATATCCGCAGCGACCTGTTGGTGCGCTTATTTGCTTAGTGAATTTGTGTCTCTCTGCTTCTCAAGCTCTTCCTCCGACCCTTCCCATCCGGCCACCTATTCCGCGGCGACCCGCGTTCCAAAACCTCTCTCCGACCGCCTCTACCAGCGGATCGTGAGACAGTGACATCCCCGTAGCGGTCTGCGGCGCAGCGATAGGCGTGCTCAGCATGCTCTCGATGGTATTGAGACGCGCCATTGCAAGGGCGCACGCATCGTATACCACGTGCCACCCGGTCTTCTCGTCCACACTCTAGCTAGGGTTTTAAGTCGGTGGCGTATAAACTGCTGACGCGCTGTCGTCGGCGGCCGTGCATTCTTCCCGCCGTATCATTGTGAGTCATCGTTGTTTCAAGTTGTGTTCTGGCGCAACATCCATTTTATCTGTGAGGAGGGCACCCATGTCTGGTAGTCCCTGTTGCTGTACTTGCAGTGTTAACGAAGGAGATAGGTAGGTAGGGGTCACGCGTTGCCTTAGAATTTCCAATAATTGACACTGGATTCACCATTCATCAACTTTTTTATTTTGTCGCGGCCAGCGATTTGTTACCCAGCTGGCAGGATGGTTAGCTTCTCGTAGTAGTTGGGCCGGTAATTGGCGGGGTGGGTGTTCATGCTCCGGGAAAACATTCCGATTAGCTGGATGATGGCCATACCGAGTGTATCACTCGCCCTAGCACCGTTGACTGTTCATAGAAATTTGATGGATGGATTTGCATCGGCCATACCAGCCAGCTATTAGTGGTTGGCCGATTCAATCTGAGCAGCACCTACTAATACCGAACGCGACCGGAATGGCGCCCCTGATACCACCAAGCGGGCGATTAACCTAACCTAGTGCCGAGTAGTGTACAGCTGTGCGAGATGCGGCGTACGCCAGGTGATAGGCAGAATGTTCGTGGTCACCTCTACCGGTCGAAGCACAAAGCGAGGCCTGCTCTGGATGGAGGATAGGTTGTAATCGATACCAATTTATTCACTCGAAGTCACTCTGCGCAAGTCACGCGGCGCAAAACGTCTCCTTCACTACTTTTATAACTCCTCATAAATGCAGTCCGTGCGCCTTCCACCCAAAACGCTATGCCTCCACCAGATTCACTCTCAAGATAGGAAAAAGAAACAAATCAATCAACCAAAACAATCGAATCGACGAGTTCCGCATCCAATCGCCGGAGTCAATAGCAGCGGCGGCTAGCTGATCTCCGAGACCGAAGACATCTAATCGCTGCTCTCAGCCGACTCTGCGACAAGATCGTCGGTGACAAGAACGTCGGCGACGCGCTTCGAGAAGTTCTCGCAGCAGAAGTTGCAGTCGTTGTCCCCGAAGCAATCGAAGCACTCGTTGTGCTCCCTGCAGCCGTAGTTGCAGGGCCTGTAGTTCCTGTAGCAGCAGTTGTCGCGGCAGCCATCGCGGCAGCCCTGGAAGCAGGGACGGTACTGCTCGTTGTCGCAGCAGAATTGGTTGCCGAACTCGCCGCGGCAGGGGTCGTTGTACTGGTCGCGGTTGCGGTAGCACGGGCGTTGCTGGTAGCACGGCTGCGCCTGGTAGTAGCGCGGTCCGTTACAACCGAAGCCGACACCGTTGCCGGGGGCGGCGATGGGAGCGGCGTTGGCAAAGCCGAAGGCGGCGACGATACCGACGATGCTGAGGATGGTGGAGGCGTGCATGTTGCTGGTTGGGGGTTGGTTGGTTGGTTTGGGTGGAAAGAGTGTGGAAAGTTCGAAAGAGTGAAAGGATGCGTGAATGAGTATGAATGAACGAGTAGATGAGTGAATGAGTTGATGCTGCTGAGATTGGAGGCCGGATTCCGTCGGTATTTATGTGAGCAGTGGTCCTCTAGGGAAACTAGGAGTCGACGCCCCGAAGGTTCATCACGCTCGTGAAGCTGGGGTTTCCGTCTTCCACAACCCAGAAACCTACATTACCGCTCTCAAAGTCCCTCCACCGTTGGTTAACCTACCTACGGTTCACTGCTATGTAAAGGACCACACGCCAAAGCTTGAGTTTGGAGGATACCTCTCACCAACCTAGGTAGTGCGGTTGCGAAAGACAGTTTTGAGAAGGAGGGTTATCCGGTCAGAGGATATTCTTCCGCGCTTTCTTTGCAAGGCGACCGCTCTGTAGCACTTGTAGATGGAGTCTAAGGTTCGTTAGCCAATGTTGAGGGCATTGCCTAATCCGTGCCCAGATTTTCGTGCATCGTCAACCAGTGTAATAATCCGCCTTCGCCCATCCCGAGTAGGTTCTCTATGGCTGTCCGCTGTCGGAAGATTCCCCACAGTGTCCGTTTGGTTCAATGGTCTCCGATAACGCACGAAACTCTCACCTGACGGATGGAGATGGCGCGGCGGGGCGGTAACGATGTGGATAGAGTTCGACAATTCTCCGCCACTCCAGCTGAGCGTACACGGGAAGTCCCATCTCCAAAGCTTAAATACCCTTCCACCATAGAGTGCGCTGCTGTACAGGCATGTTGGACATTTGGATTCCAGTACGAGCAGACACTGACCCATATTTAGCCATGCGAGCCTTGTTCTCACGGCATCTCTACCCCTCGTCTTCCCTGGAGGCTGTACTAGGTAAAGGTGCAATTTTGAGCTTGTATGTGTGGGAGGTATGTCATTCCGAGGAACCGTTCGAAAAACTTGCTCTATCAGCCGAAAAAAACGCTGCCGTTGGACTGCTGCTGCGAGATTTGGACGTAGGTTTCCAGGTACCGACATTGGGACGTCTCACCAAGTGCGGGGAGCGGAAGAGAGCGAGGGAGGGAGGGAGGGAGGGCACTAGGCTGAATGCGTATCTGTGATGGGAGGTGACATGTGACTGATCTCTGTCGTCACGTGGGATGTGGCCTCGTGACGACAGCCTCGGCTGTAAGGTTGTAGCCTCGGCTCTTAAAGCTGGATGACTTGGCGTCTTGGTAAGACGACCACGTCGAGAGCTGGGACGAGAGCTTTCTTCTCTCTCTTCTGTTCATCACTTTGCTTCTTCTTCTTCTTTCTGTTGATTGAGAAGGGCTCTACCAGCAGCACTTACGTAATATGCCTATTCCCGTTCTGCGCGGTATTCGATACGGCCTGGACACGCATCAGCAAGCTCGTAATGCGATTGTTGTTCGGCTCTTAGAGATGGCAGAGTTGATTCAAGAACTTGAGTTGGCGTACGCTTGCACTTCAATGGAGTCCATGTGTCGGGTCGTCTGGATAGCCACACTGTGTAAAAGTAAAGTTCATATGGAGATGATACGGATAATGTGTAATAACATCACCGACATCGGCTTCCCATTCGTTAAAACCGATTTCGATTTCTTCAGCACCTATCTTTCTAGGATTGCTACCTACTACCCCGCACGTGGTACATTTCACACGCTGGGGCCGAAATTCAACCTCTTCACCGGTAAAAGGGTCGTCATTACGGCTATTGATTCCCTCCAGCAAGAGACGACAGTTGATCCCTCCTCGTCCCAGGTTAGTACATTTGATGTCTTTAAGAGTGCGCTCCTATCCGCCGACGACCTTGCGAAGTTCCATGGCCGACACAGCAAACGCCTGGAAAACGAATATACCCGACGTCGTGAGAACCTGGAAATCCGCGAACATTGCGAAATGCGGCTATTATGCTTCCACGAAGAGAACCCCGACATGAAGCCTCTTCAAAACTACCTTGGCATCTCCGAGCACTCGTGCTTCAACTGCGACTTTGTCCTTCGGCTTCTCCAAGATGATGGATACCTCTGTCCGTTTGTCGTCTCGCAACCGGGCCGGAAGAAGAGACAGAAACCTGCGAGCCCGGCGGTCTACAACGTCGTACCGGGCTACCATACTAGAAAGGTATCCGCCGACTGGAAGTTCCCCGCGATCGACTACGGCAACGCGAAAGGCGCGGTGGCGAATAATGCTCGACTGCGACGTATAGAAGCGCAAGCCCGCTTACCTACTGCACTAGTAGGGGTAGGTGTTTGAACGAACGGAGCTCACCGGGAGTGGATCTCAGGTTTGTGGATTCGAGGAACGGCTAGATGGTGTTCGCAAAAGACGGAGGGTGAGATGAAGCAGCAAAGACGAGTGGTGCCGATGCTATAGTAGCTATACAGGCGGTCTTCAATGGTTGCCCAGGCCGCGAGGTGAGCCGCCGGGCTGTTTGACTCGGATTGATCCCGCTGCACACGCTTCAAGGTCAAGTCAAGTACGGAAACGAAAGTGGTTAGGGGTTTAGAGCAGGCTGAAGAACGCGCGAGAGGGCGGGGAACACAGGAAGACAATGATGGCGATGGGGAGGGCTGAACACCACCGGTATGTCAGCCTTGGCGCAGCAGGGGTGGCCTCCTCGCTGCCAATGCATGTGATCGGTTCAACACCTGCCTCGCTGTATGGTATAGTACATACCGGCGGGAAGCCACCCGCACCGGTTGCACAAAGAGAGCGAACCATACGACCGCCTCATGACGGAAACTGGCGGCTGTTAATCCCCCTCGACCGTTCTTTACCACCGTGGTAACAGCGACGCAATCAGCAGTCTTCCCCGGCAGCCTCCTCCCGGGACGGAAAAAAGGCGACTGCAGTCGTCACATAAGGCTAGTACAAATACCTTGAGGCGACACGAATCACAAGAAAGAAAGCTCCGCGGCGTATTATGCTGGTAGTGGTAGAGGGAAGTATGAGTTTAGTAGGCGCACTGGATGAAGATGGGGAAAACGTAGGACTATAAAGACTTGATCATTATCTCTTCTACAGCGGCAGTAGGTCCTCTATGTACCTGTCCCACGTAAATGGCCTCCCGGCTCGCCTAGCAGGCAGACTACTCGTAGGCCCCACCACGCTCGGGGCACCAAACATGATGCGAATGCCTGATGTCTGCACGGCTAAGATCCGGCACCAGGAGTCCTCCGGCGCCCTAGGTGTCGTCCGGAGCCATCGGACGTCTAGATTCGATAGAACATGACGACGCGGTGTCTCTGCCACTACAGGACAGCGATGCTATCGCGGGATTGCTAGGCCTCGACGGCGACGGGCTTTCGTGTTCGCTGGTCCTGGACGAAGATAGAGTCGCGGCATCGCTTGCACTAGACGACATTCAACACATGCTCATGCTGGGAAAGGTTTTCATTGTAATGTTTGGTGTGGTAAGTGCTGAAAGGAGTGGTACGTTTTTTCACCATGCCGGACTGCAGTCAAACCCCGTCCGGCAAATTGGCGGACGTGATGGACCAGTTTCATCCCGTCGTCCAAGACAAATCCGACGGGACCGTACTGATCCGGTGCAGTCCGTCCGGACTCTGGAGAAAACTCTCTGTCCATTTCTGAGGCGAGTGCGTGAACTGACTTCAAGCCGGAGGACTGAGGTTTTTCATTCAACGCCGGTGGGCAGCGTTCCTCAACTGCCACGGGCACTGGAAAGGTGTTTTCTTTTGTGCTGTATTTTTTTTGTTTGTGAGACTTAGGAGGTGCGTCATGATAGCTGGTAGGTTATTAGGAAGAAAACGGGAGGACGCGTCTAGTGAGGTTCACACCGCCTACGGAAGGAATCCCTTATTCACCAATTCGCAAATCCTGCAAATTGGCTCTGCAGGTTACAGCGGTTGTATCTGCCGTGAGTGATTCATTGGGCGACCGGCGATAAACCGTGTTTGCCATATGGGCGGTGGGCTCGTATGTGACTCGCGAACGTATTTTTCTTTATCCGTCACACGACTGCAGGCTCCCGAGGTTGCCCCCGCTCAACTGATACACAGACATGGGAGCTATGTACCTTCGAACATATTTTGCTATCCGAATACGGCAAATCCGCCGTTGAAACAACTACTCCGTTCACGATGGCCGCGAATCTCCTCCCCCGCTTCGCCGGCGACACTCTCGATGGCCACGCTGGTATACCACTCCGACAGCTCCGGATATTGTCAACTTTCTTGCGCCGTACACTGGTTCGCGGAGAGATCGGAAAACATCAGCTTTCCGTCGGCGGTCTCAGAGGAATCGCGGACGTTATCCGTCACTGCCCTCCGGTGGTATGCTCCCCTCCGTACCCAGTTCAAGAACCAAGATACATACATCTTTCATCGGGAGGTTTGCGGTGAAGCTCATGTGCCGCACAGCGTTCTTTCTGGCCAAAAAACTCAGAGAGAACAACATCCCACATCAGCGCGTGCTTCGCCGCCTATCCCGACTTCGACTACGGCCCAGGCCAGCCTGCCGCCGACGAGTACCAGCGCCTTCACGTGCACCTCCTCAAAACAGGCCAGTCCTGGCGATTCAAGGCGGGTTCGGATAGCACTGGCAAGAATGCGATAATACAGGCAACCCAATCCTGAATGCCTTCCGAGCCGCTTTCCAGGCCAACTTCAATGCGCTGTCTGGCATCGGCGGCAGCGCTAGCAGGAGATTGCTGTGCGAGGTTATCGGTTGCAAACCGCGGGAGCTGAAGCAAAGTGTATGCCATATATCTGCATTCCTTGACAACTACCACAGGTGTATGTACATCTCAGCTGAAAGTACCCATAGATGGTGCATGTCAATATTTGCGACGGCTACGATGTCGGTGTGGGAACTACAGAAGCGCCAGTGCAGCGCTTTCTAAGTTTTGCAAAATTGGCGGAGGACGCGAAACTCCGGCGCAGGATTATCCAAAGGACAATGCAACCGGCGCTTTGGCGCTCGTGTTGCGGCACAGGCATCAGCCCGGTATAGAAGACGCTTTGGGGATCGGTTCAGGCGAGAAATTGGGCGCTGTTTTGAGGCAAATCCAAGCGAGGGTGGTGCAAGAAAAGGGGAGCTGCGGAGGGATTGAAGACTAGCCAGCGTAATAGATGTCCTGATAATCAAGTCTAGATACTACAAATCAACATGGTCGTCGTGTTCCACTCGTAGCCATGTTCTCAGGAAACCTTCACTGCGTGCTTGGAGGCAAATGACCAACTCCCGCTGATAGCACGTTTGTGAACAGCGTTCACGAGATGTTCATTAGGAATGACCAGATATGTAGGGAGAACGAGGAGTGACTTCGAATTCGCGCGATTTATTTGTATCCCAGTGCGACGACAATTGTCCTAGTAGGTACCAGTGTTCTCCATAGTCCAGCCCGTCCGTCCTGGGCCTCGGACCGGACTGGACTGTATCTCGGTAGTCAGTCCGGGAGCGGTGTTCGGACCGACTAGTCCGAATCCAGCCGAGTGGCGGAAGTGCCCTGCCACAGGCCTACAAAGTCATCTCGCTGGTAGGTAGCGGTGCCTTCGCACAGTCCTGCAACCTCGTACTGTACCCCTCGTCCTGGCGCCCGCCCGGCGGCGGCAGTCACCTCCCACAGTCCTGCGTCCTTGTAGTCCCAGCCTGACGTCTCGCTCGGCGGTGGGAGTGACCTGCCACACTGCTGCGACCTCGTACTTCACTCATCGTCTCGCCCGGTGGTAACGGTGCCCTGAAACACTGCTCTGACCTGGTACTCCGCCCATATAGTCCAGCAGGCCCAAAAATAGCCATATCGCAATGCGTTTTCACCTGTTTATCTCGACTAGACACTAGCTAGCATCCCCACGATGTTTTTATTCATATCAACGTCTCGCTCTCTAGATCTGACGCAGTTTACTGGTCGCCCGTGGATGATTTGGTTGCTCAACAGTGGTGCTCTACGGCCGTGCAGGACCCACAACTGCTATTCGGTAGTCGGTTTTCACCAATTTCTCTCGGTTGGATACTCACAGGCATCACCAAGGTGTGTTAATACCAACCGCCGTCTCGTTCTGTAAGTCTGACGCAGTCTACTGCGCAGGCGATCTGGTTGCTTTGCAGCGTAGACAGAACCAAAAACTGCCATATCGCAGTTGGTTTTCACCTGTTTCTCTCGACCAGACACTCGTTGGGATCCTCAAGGTGCGGACATCCCACTTGACGTCTTAATACATGGGTCTGTCGCAGTGTACTGGCTGGCTGTGGGGGATCTGTTGCTGAGCGTGAGATATATGGTGACCACTCATTAGGGTGATGGTTCATGATGCCAGGTGGACAGCTTGATACTTTGTGATGTAGGATTATCACTAAATATGTTATGAAGGAGTATAATACAACTCTGTGACACCCCAATAGACTCTCGCGTCGTCAGAGCCAGATCGGTGAGTTCCGGAAGGGATTAGAATACAGGAAAAGATAGTTATAGCATTGAGACCAGTTAGGCAGAAGTGAGCAAACAGGATCTGTATATCACACGCCAATTGACTGTGGGCAAGTTACAGCAAGAGCAGTCCGTTTGGAAGTGCTCAGAACACAGAAATAGATAGTTATAGCATAGAGACGAGTTAGGCAGGAGTGCGCAAACGGGATCCAGAGTCCAGACAGGGTTCGGCAATACGGGCGATGCATGGTAAAGCTTGATACAGCTGAGACGGCCTGAGCAGGTGCATGATGGAACCCTGTAGAAAGAAAGCTGATCATGAAACCTGTTATCATGTGGGATTACCAATGTATCGACAAATGGAAGACTGTAGAGCCGGGCCGGTTATCAGTGCGGACATGAAGATGTGTACTGCTTACTCTGAGCTACCCTCGGGTAGGAAGTGGTAAGCACGTCTTGTCTAGTTGGAAACAGCTATCACTGCGACAGCTTACGGCGACTCTATGGCCTAGACTTTGGGGGTGACTCTTGGTAACGCTTATGTCAGAACATGACTCAAAGGGCGTTTGCAACGGAGTTCCCCACAACAGAGTTTTCTGATCACGCGTTTAGGTGTACGGGTAGACTATATAGTCAAGGGACTACCGTCACGGAAAACTCAACACCAGCACAACCAGAACACTGAATACTACCGCCTTTACCCCTTAACATTATTCCGCTGCGAATTATTCAAATCCCTGACTTTTATTCTATACTCGATATTTATCAAGACTCCAACGTCCTGGAACTGTTTCAGTCTCACACTATAATCCTACGAGTTATAAGTTACCGATTTTAAAAAAAGAAATTAGTATGCCATCCTCCAAGGTCAAGATGCTTCGCCTTGAATACCCACATACACCAGGCGCAGTGCTCTCAACCACAAACACGGCTGGCGCAACATTCGAAATTGCAAACACATTCCCTGGTTGCAAATGATACTGCCACAATACCACCTTGCGCACCGCCACCTCCGCCAGATGTACTCCACATGCGATCCGGTGTTCACCCGCAACGACAGCCAGATGCAAGAAATCGAACGCAACCACGACCAGCTATGCGAGGCCATGAAGCATCTTCACATACAACACACGGCAAAAAACAAAGCCGCTACTGAGTGGCTCCCCACAGAACTCCCAAACGCCGCTTATGCCTTCCAAGCCTTGAACAGCGACGTGTGGGCAGTAATTATGGAGCGTTGCATGAAGGACGAGATCAGCCAACAGAACACCAGTATAGCCCACGCCCGGTGTGAGACTGGAACGAGTTTGCGTTGCCGGAGTATATGGTAGTATCGAGTGTAGAATAAAAGTCAGGGATTTCGATAATTCACAACGGAATAATCTTAAGGGTGTTTCTTTGATGGTTTGTTCGGTGCGATGATTGTAGTTTGGTTCGGTTGCCCGCTCGGTTCGGCTTATAGTCGTTCTGATCCGCAGCACGTGATTACTCTAGAGTGCGGCCTAACGTAGCTGCGTTGCTTCCTTTGCGTCGGAGTTCCGCGGCCTAGCCTTGAGTCGTCGTCAGCTCTCTTCGGATAGTCTTCCCGACTAGGCAGGTGGTAAACACCACACGCCCAAGATAGATCCGAGTTTCCGAGCAATTATCTCCCTCATGCGCCGGCAGAGTTCTTCGCGCGAAGTTGTCTGCCCCCATCGGTCGATGTTCGATTCTCTCGCCATAACAGTTTTTCCCTGGATCGGAGTTACTACTACGGGGCCCTATGAACGGAGATCTCAAAGTCCTCTAGACTGTTATCCCGATCTCCCGCATCTCCGATCACTGTCTAGGCTCTGGAATCTGTTTGCTCCCTCCTTCCTATCTTGTCCTTGATCGCTTCTAACTATCCATTCGGCTCGCAACTCTATTCTAATCACCCAAACTATCTAATCACATCTCTTGCGACCGTCGTGACCTTCGATACCTATCGGGGTGTCACACCCGGCTCCAAAGCGCGATTATCTTCCTCCAAACCGTTCGGACCGAGCAGAGAAAGGCCAAGGAAAATTACAATTGCAGCATCTAAGTATGTGCGGAATAGCCGGTGAGAAGGTGCGACGAACTGCACAAGCAACAGTGAGAATTGAAGAGATTTGTGAAGGAAAAGGGAAAAGCATTGATGCAGGTGGAGATCCATGCAGGAAAACAGAAGGAGAAGGTTGCGGAATGGGCCCGCAGAGGCGCAGGAAAAAGATAAACATCTGAAGAATCGCGCGCATCGACTGCTGGTGTGACACCCCAATAGACTCTCGGGCACTCAGAGGAAGAGCGGAACGTTCGGAAGTGATCGGGACAAAGGAGTAGATAGTCATAGTATAGAGACGAGTTAGGCAGGAGTGAGCAAGCAGGATCCAGAGTCTAGACAGCGTTTGGCGATACAGGTGATGCGCAGTAAAGTCTGATGAGGTAGAGACTGCCTGAGGCAGTGCATCATCGAACCCCGTAGGAAAGAACGCCGATCATGGAACCTGTTATGACAGGAGATTACTGGCACGGCTTGCGACGAAATGACAAAGGGAGGGTCGGCGCAAGAATCGGGAGAGTTGGGAGGCAGTGCACAGGCAGTGCACCGGCAGTGCAAGGATGAGTAGCAGAGGATTGGGGGCTGTGTGCAGGGAGCAGAAATAGCGCAGTAATGAGTCCCAGGGGATTGGGTGTAACAGCACGGTCGGGCAAGGCTCCAGGTAGCGAAGTCAGGCGGGGAATTGGGTGCTGGGTTTGGCAGAGGCAAGAGAGGCTCAGAGGACAAGGTAAGGCAGGGCTCAGTGCAGACGGCAACTGTAACGGCACGGTCGGGCAAGGCTCCAGGTAGCGGAGCCGGGCTGAGGATCGGGTTCTGGGTTCGGTAGAGGCAAGACGGGTTCAGGGGACAAGGTGAGGCAGGGCTCAGTGCAGACGGCAACTGAGAACAGAGGCAGGGACAAGGACTACGGCGCAGACGGCAGCCGAGGCAAGGACAGAGGTAACAGTGATTGAATTAACAAGTTGTTGCGTGAAGAACTAAATACAGAGGGGCAACGGCCCGTTTATATAGAAAATCCTCCACTTCTTCCCGCAACCTGACAATGACCGTGGGCGTGTGCCAGACCCTGAGAAATCCACCTTGCCAGTACCCCACTTCCGTGACTCATACCCTGCGCAGCCGCACTACCCCTGCTTCCTGCACACAGCCCCAATCTCCTGCGACTCATTGCTGCGCTATCCCTGCTCCCTGCACACAGCCCCAAATCCTCTGCGACTCATCCTTGCACTGCCGGTGCACTGCCTCTGCACTGCCCCCCAACTCTCCCAATCCTTGTGCCGACCCTCCCTTCGTCATTCCATCGCGAGCCGTGACAGCAACTAAGGACGGAGGCAGGGACAAGGACTACAGCGCGGACGGCAGCCAAGGCAAGGACAGAGGTAACAGTGATTGAATTAACAAGTTGTTGCGTGAAGAAGTAATTACAGAGGGGCGCCGGCCCGTTTATATAGGAAATCCTCCACTTCTTCCCGCAACCTGACAATGACCGTGGGAATGTGCCTGACCCTGAGAAATCCTCCTCGCCGGTACCCCGCTCCAGTGACTCACAACCTGCACTGCCGCGCTACCCCTGCTACCAACACCCAGCCGTAATTCCTCCGGCTCATTCCTGCATTGCCGCCCGCGCAGCCCCTTGCACTGCCCCCGCGCTGCTTTCCCGCCCCTGTTCCGACTCTTCCTCGAACGTTCCGGCGCGAGCCGTGACAGGAGCCCCTCCTAAGGCTCGAGTTCCCACGAGAGTAAATTGGAGTGGTCCAGGCTTCATTTGGTACCGTTGGTGGAAGTCGTCCACTACCTGTACGTCCACAAGGTTCTCCTCAGGTTCCCACGTCGGAGCTGCGAAACCCCTCCACTTGACTAGGTACTGGAGTCTTCCCCTCAGCGTCTGCTGTCCAGCACTTTCTCCACCTCCAATTCATCTTGGCCGTTCACGATTACCGGCAACGGTGGTGGCAGGATCTGGCTGGTGAGGGTGGGTGACGTCTTGTCGGTGTTCATCCAGTGACTCGCTGTAGATAAAGACGTGATGTAGGAAGGCAGTACAGAAGACGTCCAGGAACAACCGTAAAACGTCGTTGATCAGGGCTTGGAATTCAGCTGGCGCATTGTTAGCCCGAAAGTCATTACCAATAATCCGAAAAGTCCGTAGCGGGTCCGGAAAGCCATTTTCCATTCCTCCCCTTCTGCCATTCGTACCAGGTTGTAAGCACCGCGGATATCCACTGTTGTAAAATACTTTGCATCGGACAGTCGCATCAAGGTTTCCTGGAGCAGAAGAAGTGGGTAGCAATTCTTGATTGTTCCTTCTTTCAGGCCTCAATAGTCCACACACAGTCGCAAGGAGCCGTCCGGTTTTTTGACAAACAGGATCGGTGATGCCCCTGGTGATGAGGACGCACAGATGAATTCCTTGCTCAGATTGTCGTCAAGCCGTTCCTTGAGGGCGATCAGCTCGGTTTTCGAGAGCGAATAGAGGGGTCCGTAAGGGGGCACAAATCCTGCCTTTAGTGGGATCTTGTAATCGTATTGCGGATGGGGTGGTATAACGGCACAGCCGGGCAAGGCTCCAGGTAGCGAAGCCGGGCTGGGGATCCGGTTCTGCCTTCGGTAGAGGCAAGACGGGTTCAGAGGACAGGGTAAGGCAGGGCTCAGTGCAGACGGCAACTAAGGACGGAGGCAGGGACAAGGACTACAGCGCGGACGGCAGCCGAGGCAAGGACAGAGGTAACAGTGATTGAATTAACAAGTTGTTGCGTGAAGAACTAATTACAGAGGGGCGCCGGCCCGTTTATATAGGAAATCCTCCACTTCTTCCCGCAACCTGACAATGACCGTGGGCATGTGTTAGACCCAGAGAAATTCTCCTCGCTGATACCCCGCTCCAGTGAGTCACAGCCTGCACTGCCGCGCTACCCCTGCTACCAACACACAGCCCCAATTCCCCCGACTCATTCTTGCATTGCCGCCCGCGCAGCCCCTTGCACTGCCCCCGCGCTGCCTTCCGATCCCTGTTCCGACTCTTCTGAGGATGTGCCGTCGCGAGCCGTGACAGGTGGTAGGTTCTGTGCCAAACTTTCAGAGAAGAGGTGGAGAAATACGTGGTATTTGGGGGAAATATGGGCAGTTGGGCAATGTTTTTCTTCAGATAGAACTTCATTGATCTCCGTCAGGGTCGTGGCAAAGATGGTGAACTTCTCCTTTTCAGCCATCTGCTGGAAAGGCTTCATTCGAAGAACTGAGATTCTGACCATGGGTTTTCTCTGGTTAGCATCCTGCTGGTGTTCTTTGATATGAGGAGACGTAATGCATCGGGCCGCGATGTCACCGGCCCCCGCGCTTACCGCTGGCTTCTCCAGAGCTACGTTTGGTGCGAGAGCGTAGGGTAGTTCTGGTTCGTCCGTGGTGATACTGTGGGCTACTGTAGGTACCGTATTGCAGTGTACAGTGCAATATTGGAAACCAAACTCCCGTTGGTAAGAAGTCGGACCCCCAAGCTGGGCCGGCTTCAACCCGGGTGCCGTACCATCTCCCTCTCCGATGCTTCCGTCCCGAAGTGTTCGGAGTTCTATCTAGTCTATATACGGTGAATGCAGTCCTCCAACCCCCGCATCCTATTATCGCTCGACTCAAGAGAAAAACCCAGTGAGAAAAAACTCTTAGTCTTCTGTGAGCCGATAGTCCCTCGGTGCGTCCGGATTCTTGCAGTGGAATTCTCACAGTTTCTCCCGACCACCTACTGAAACGTTGTTGAAAGGCTCATGAGTCCAATCCCGTTTGTTGGGGTATTTGAGCCATTTCACAATGTAGAGTACGCGCCGTCCTTTCTTGGTGCTACTCATAACCTCCTCGATATCGTATTCCTCATTGCTGTCGACGTCATCCGCTTCCCGGACTATTTTGCACGGGCCGGGAGATCTCGGTTGCCTGCTCGGTATGGATTGACAAGGGACACATGGAAGACATTATGTATTCTCCGTTTCCGAAGTAGCGTGAGCTTGACGGCGAGGGGGGAAACGAACCTCTTGATTTGGAACGGGCCATGACTTTTGTGGTCCAGTTTCCTCGAGGGGCGGCGAGTTTGGATGTTCCGTCCGCTGAGCATTACCAGGTCTCCTACCTGATAAGCGGGGGCCTCTTGGCGACGTTGGTAGGCGTAGCGGCGCATGCATTCCTGTGTTTGCTCAAGGGACTTGATGGTCTCTGTCACAGTTCAGAATCTTGGCCTTAAGTAGCTACTGGGATGATAGCCGTCAGCCATCAAAATACCTTTTGGTCAAGTGGTATAGTACTTTCCCAGTGTACTTGATTACAGTACTGTCTTGGCTCGCGACGGAATGACGAAGCGAGGGTGGGCACAAGGATCGGGAGAGTTGGGGGGCAGTGCAGAGGCAGTGCACCGGCAGTGCAAGGATGAATCGCAGAGGATTGGGGGCTGTGTGCAGGGAGCAGGGATAGCGCAGTAATGAGCCGTAGGAGATTGGGGCTGTGTGCAGGAAGCAGGGGTAGTGCGGCTGCGCAGGGTATGAGTCACGGAAGTGGGGTACTGGCAAGGTGGATTTCTCAGGGTCTGGCACACGCCCACGGTCATTGTCAGGTTGCGGGAAGAAGTGGAGGATTTTCTATATAAACGGGCCGTTGCCCCTCTGTATTTAGTTCTTCACGCAACAACTTGTTAATTCAACCACTGTTACCTCTGTCCTTGCTTCAGCTGCCGTCTGCGCCGTAGTCTTTGTCCCTGCCTCTGTTCTCAATTGCCGTCTGCACTGAGCCCTGCGTCACCTTGTCCCCTGAACCCGTCCTGCCTCTGCTGGACCCAGAACCCGATCACCAGCCCGACTTCGCTACCTGGAGCCTTGCCCGACCCTGTCGTTACACTTTGTTGCGTCCCCTATCTCTCCACCTAGCGAACTACCATCGCCACCAACACTCAGGTACCCGACGTCACCCAGCGGGACAAAGTACCACTGGCACCTCCCTTCTACCGAGAAATTCCTGCTGCCATCTATAAACAAGTCGAAATCATTGTCAATCATGATGCAGCCGCCGATGATGCAACTCTGATGGGGTTGTACAAAGGATTCAAAATCCTCGCCCGCGCAATCAACCTATCCCCAATAGCCGTACCGACCTGGCGATTCGACGATCTCGAAGAAAAACTTGCTGACGCTCGCCGCATCGCCAACCGCCTCGCCACCGTCGAAACCCAACCTCAAAGCTGCGCTGAGCGTGTCCCAGAACCAGCCATGTTTAACGGAACACGCGAGAAACTGGAAGGATTCGTTGCGCAACTTCGACTCGAGCTGTACAGCGACCCAGCCCGTTTCCCAACTCCAGCACTCCGAATGGCCTATGCCTTCAACCGCTTGGAAGGCCGCGCCCAAGCCCAGAACCTGCCGTACATCGAAAATCACAACATCACCCTCACCTACGCTGATGCAATCATCACACTCCTGAACAACGCATTTGGTGACCCTGACCCAGCGGCCACCGCTCGAGCCAAGCTACACCACCTGAAACAAGGCAATAAGGAGTCCACCTCCTACTTTGCGCAATTCCAGATGCTTGTCTCCAAGCTCAATTGGGACAAGCATGCGAAGCTTGACGCGCTGCGAGAAGGAGTATCCATCGAACTCCACCGGCAACTTGTCAGCCGTACTCAGGGCCTCAACTACGATGAGTTTGTGGCCACTCTGTCAACGCCTTGACTCCGAGCTGCGTGCCCTCCAACTTCGTGAGGGACGCTGCACCACCAACCCCCCTCGGCAGAGTAGCGCCCCACACCCCACGGCGCCGGCCAGGCGCACCACCCACAACACCATGCCCGCGACGACCACTGCCACAGGAATGGCCCCCAGAGCCATGGACTTGAGAGCCAACAGCTGCAGGATCCCAGACCAAGACCGTGCTGCCCGGCTCCGCGAAGGCCGCTGTCTGTACTGTGGGGGAAGTGGCCACATGGCCAGGCACTGTCCCAACAAGAACCGAAATCTGTTCCGAGCAGCCGTTGCCCGGCTGGAGTCAGCCCAGCCCACCAACACCACCCCGGCTGACACCTATCACACCTGCAACCAGGATTGTGGCGGGACCATCCAGCAGTCGGGAAAAGCCTAGACCAACAACCGCTTGATGGCACTGTTGTTGGACGTACCCAAGATAAGTCTTTGTCTCCTATGTCCCCTATTTTTCGTTTTCTAGTCTCTCGGTGTCAGGAATGATTGTGGAAGAATCATCAATGGAAGGAAAACATCATGTTGTATTGTGTAACCTTTCGTTTGGTGACAAAACGATTGCCACGCATGCGCTGATCGATTGTGGGGCAACCGGAATTGCATTTGTAGACACAGACTTCGCCGGCCATCACCACCTACCCCTCGTACCCCTGAAATCCCCGCGAAGTCTCGAAGTCATCGATGGCCGTCCCATCGAGTCAGGCGACATCACACATGTTGCCACCACCACCCTGTCCATACAGGAACACCACGAAGAAATCTCTATGTTTGTCACCAAACTAGGCCACTATCCCGTTGTACTCGGAATTCCCTGGATGGACCTCCACGATGTGGCCATCCGGTTCAGCTCCCGAACCCTCACCTTTGGCTCCCAATACTGTACAGCCAACTGCAATGCGGTGCCCTGAGTTGCACATGGAATCACCACCAACCCTCCTGACGTATCTACCTATGCTCTCTTGCAAAAGCAGCTCAGCAAGAGCCAGCGGTAAGCGCGGGGGCTGGCGACATCGTGGCCCGCTACATTACGTCTCCCCCAAGGAAGAATCACCAAGAATGCACTAACCTTTTGAGGCAAAGCACAGTCAGAATCTCAGCCTTACAGATGGAGTCATTCCAAGAACTGGTCAACAAGGAAAGCCTCACGATTTTCAACACCACGCTTGCCGAGGTCAACGGCGCACTGGAAGGAAACAAGGACCCCACGGCACATATCCCTCACGAATACCACGAGTTCCTACCGCTGTTCTCTGAAGCCCTTGCCCAGAACTTGCCTCCGCACCGACACTACGGCCATAAGATTCCACTCAAGGAGGGATTTACACCCCCATACGGACAACTGTACTCACTTTCGAAAACGGAGCTTGTCGCACTGAAGGAATGCCTTGACGACAACCTCAGCAAAGGTTTCGTCCGTGCCTCTTCCTCTCCAGCAGCATTGCCAATCCTGTCTGTCAAGAAATCGGACGGCTCCCTACGCCTGTGTGTGGATTACAAGGGCCTGAACGAAGGAACAATCAAGAACAGGTACCCACTCCCCTTCTCCAAGAAACTCGGATGCGGCTATCCGGGGCAAAATACTTCACCACCCTGGATATCCGCGGTGCCTACAACCTTGTGGGGATGGCGGAAGTAGAAGAGTGGAAAACTGCCTTCCGGACACGCTATGGGCTCTTCGAATCCCTCGTCATGCCCTTCGGTCTCACCAACGCCCCTGCCGACTTCCGAGCTCTGATTCACGATGTGCTACGCCCGTTCCTCGACCACTTCTGTACCGCATTCATCGATGACGTCTTCATTTACAGCGGATCCTTAGATGAACACCGGAAACATGTCAGGAAAGTACTTCAGACCTTATCAGCAGCCGGTCTACATCTCAAGCCCGAAAAATGTCATTTCCACCAGACGGAAGTCAAGTATTTGGGACTGATCATTACAACAAACGGGATCAAGATGGACTCAGCGAAAGTTTCCTGCATACTGGAATGGGAGGAGCCGAGTACCGTCACCGATGTGCAATTCTTTCTGGGATTTGCAAACTTCTATCGGCGATTCATGCATGACTATTCCAAGGTGGTATCCCCATTGACAGCATTGACCAAGAAGGAGGATGGAAAGTATGTTCCCTTCGTGTGGGGACCGGAACAGCAGAAAGGATTCGACGAATTAAAAACAGCATTCACCTCGGCCCCGATCCTCCGGCACTTTGAATACGATCGGCAGATAGTAGTGGAAACTGACGCCCCCGACTACGTCTCTGCCGGAGTCCTATCTCAGTACGGCGACGAGGGAATCTTGCACCCAGTGGCATTCTATTCCAAGAAACACTCCCCGGCAGAATGCAACTACGAGATCTATGACAAAGAACTCCTTGCAATCATCCGCGCCTTTGAGGAGTGGAGACCACATCTGGAGGGTGCTCCTCACCCCATCCAAGTCCTAAGCGGCCACAAGAATCTGGAGTATTTCATGACAACGAAACTACTCAACCGACAACAAGCGCGATGGTCAGAGTTCCTTTCCCGTTTCCATTTCAAGATTGTCTACCGACCAGGCAAAGCAGGAGGAAAACCGGAAGCACTGACCAGGAGGTCAGGAGACCTCCTTAAAGAAGGGGATGAAAGACTGCTTGCCAACCAGCAGGCAGTCTTGAAACCGGACAACCTACCGGAAGAGCTTCGGTTGGCAGCAAACAACACATCCGGACAAGACCGTCCCCTCTTCACGTCACTGATAACAGAAGGCTACGACATAGACCCCGTCCCTAATCGAATCCTCAAGCTACTCCGAAATGGTACACGCCACTCGAAGGAGATCTCCTTGGCCGAATGCCGCGGAGTCAACGGGCAACTGATCTACAGAGACGGCCTCTATGTTCCAGAGTACGACCGACTCCGACTACGACTGATCCAGGACCACCATGACCCACCGACCATGGGGCACCCAGGGCGCGCGAAAACCCTGGAACTACTTGCTCGGAGGTACTACTGGCCACAGATGCGAAAGAAAGTTGACCAGTTTGTCCGAAACTGCCACACCTGCCGGCGAACCAAGGCCACATGGCACGCACCCTATGGTTTCCTGCGCCCCCTCCCAGTACCCGAGAAGCCATGGCAACACATCTCAGTCGACTTTGTCACTGGCTTACCAGCCTCAAAGGGGTTTGACGCCATCTGTGTTTTTGTTGACCGACTGACCAAGCAACGCCATCTCCTACCATGTACCACGACCATCACCTCGGAAGGACTGGCCGAGCTGTTCTGCGACCGGATCTTCAGGTACCACGGGTTGCCAGAAACCATTATCTCGGATAGGGGTCACCAGTTTGCCTCGGGATTCTGGAAACACCTATGCTCATGCCTCAAGATCGAGCCACGCCTGTCGACTGCCTTCCACCCCCAGACCGACGGCCAAACCGAACGGATGAACGCCGTCAGGGAACAGCACCTCCGCGCGTACGTCAGCTACCTCCAGGATGACTGGGGCGACTACCTGTTCTTGGCCGTATTCGCTGGCAAAAACCAGGTCTCCGACACGGCTACCCTGTCCCCATTCTTCGCTAACCCAGGATACCACCCACGGTGTGACTTTGAGCTGGATATCCGTGTCGACACCAAGGAGGAACATCAAGCTCAGAGTGCAGCGAAACGGTTGCATCAAATTCACGATGTCGCCCGCAGCCAAATGCGGGATACCCAGGCACGGCAACAGGACGACTCCGACCGACACCGAACCCCTGCGCCAGCCTTCCAACCAGGCGATATGGTATGGGTGGATGGTTGGAACTGGCGCACAGAGAGACCCAGTCGCAAGCTGGAAAACAAACACCATGGTGCCTACCGTGTAATTCGGACAATCGAAACCCACGCCTACGAATTAGACATCCCAAACACCATTCAGAAGCACCGAACATTTCCTGTATTCCTCTTTCATGCCTCTGCTGATGATCCCTTCACTGGACAAATTCCACCGCCACCACTTCCAGTAATTGTGGACGACCAAGAAGAATGGGCGGTTGAAGAGGTCCTCGACAGCCGGAATCTCAGGGGCAAACTCCAGTACCTGGTGAAATGGAGAGGCTACGCAGCACCAACATGGGAACCAGAGGAGAACCTTACCGAGGTAGAAGCTGTGGACGACTTCCATCGACGATACCCCATGCAGCCTGGACCAGTCGAACTTGCTCTCGTGGGAACTCGAGCCATAGGAGGGACTACTGTTACGGCGCGTGAGGCAATGACGAAGGGAGGGTCAGCACAAGGATCGGGAGAGTTGGGGGGCAGTGCAGAGGCAGTGCACCCGCAGTGCAAGGATGAGCCGCAGAGGATTGGGGTGTGAGACTGGAACGAGCTTGCGTCGTCGGAGTCTATGGTAATATCGAATATAGAATAAAAGTCAGGGATTTCGATAATCCACAACGGAATAATCTTAAGGGTGTTTCTTCGATGGTTTGTTCGGTGCGATGATTGTAGTTTGGTTCGGTTGCCCGCTCGGTTCGGCTTATAGTCGTTCCGATCCTCAGCACGTGATATCTATAGAGTACGGCCTAACGTAGCTCCGTTGCTTCCTTTGCATCGGAGTTCCTCGGCCTAGCCTCAAGTCCTCGTCAGCTCTCCTCGGATAGTCTTCTCGACTAGGCAGGTGGTAAACAGCACGCGCCCAAGATAGATCGGAGTTTCTGAGCAATTATCTCCCTCATGCGCAGGCAGAGTTCTTCGCTCGAAGTTGTCTGCCCCCATCAGTCGATGTTCAATTCTCTCATCATAACAGTTTTTCCCTGGATCGGAGTTCCTACTGCGGGGCCCTATGAACGCAGATCTCAAAGTCCTCTGGACTGTTATCCCGATCTCCCGCATCTCCGATCACTGTCTAGACTCTGGAATCTGTTTGCTCCCTCCTTCCTATCTTGTCCTCGATCGCTTCTAACTGTCCTTTCGGCTCGCAATTCTATTTTGATCACCTGAACTATCTAATCACATCTCTTGCGACCGTCGTGACCTCCGATACCTATCGCGGTGTCACATGAGGGCTGTGTGCAGGGAGCAGGGATAGCGCAGCAATGAGTCGTAGGGGATTGGGGCTGTGTGCAGGAAGCAGGGGCCGTGCGGCTGCGCAGCGTATGAGTCACAGAAGTGGGGGTACTGGCAAAGTTGATTTCTCAGCGTCTGGCACACGCCCATGGTCATTGTCAGGTTGCGGGAAGAAGTGGAGGATTTTCTATATAAAAGGGCCGTTGCCCCTCTGTATTTAGTTCTTCACGCAACAACTTGTTAATTCAACCACTGTTACCTCTGTCCTTGCCTAGGCTGCTGTCTGCGCCGTAGTCCTTGTCTCTGCCTCTGTTCTCAGTTGCCGTCTGCATTGAGCCCTGCCTCACCTTGTCCCCTGAACCCGTCTCGCCTCTGCAGAACCCAGAACCCAGAACCCGATCCTCAGCCCGACTACGCTACCTGGAGCCTTGCCCGACCGTGCCGTTACAATCACATCACTTGCGACCGTCGTGACCTGCGATACCTATCGGGGAGTCACACTTCGCCAGCGACAGAGCCGCCATCCTTCCCATCATCAACGGGGGCAGCAACGTCTCCATCGACATTGTTCCCATCACCACAGCCGCCATCCTCCCTAGCTTCACCAGCGACATCGTCAACGACGAGGGACACTGCATGGACATCAGTAAAATCCCCAAGGGTGAAAAACAATATACATACTGGCATCAATAGTCTGCTGAATGGTCTGGTGCAGCTTGAGCTAACTGTGGACAGAGTCGATAAGATGGCACATAATACTGTCATGGCCGTCTTTCGTTCTGATTCGCCCAGCGTGCAACTTCGGGACGAGTGCCGCTCTCCTTCTCCAAGTCTTCTATCTCAGCAGAGGAGGATGCCGTTTGCCGGTTCGTCTTCCGCCACTCTGCCACTTCTTTTTCTGATGCGCATTAGATAAGATCGGTTTCTATTAGTCAAGGAAAGAAAACTCGCCCATATTGTGCGCCATTTGTCTCGTAGACGACCCAGCTTTGTCTTCTAACACCACCTTTAATACAACAGCTCCAATCACCAATGTAACGACAAAAGAGCAACAAAGTAATATATAAGCTAGGGTGGAAGAGTAGATCTTCTGGATGGGGGATACCAAAAACAAACACGCGGGGACAAGTCCTTATCACGTCTTCTGAAGCTGTTTTCCGGTTTCTGCGACCTGCGATCGCCCCTCCCCTCCCCCCTCCCCCTCCTCCCCGCTCTTCTGGGAGTTCAGAACGGTTCACCGCGCAGGTGCGAAACCGGTATCTGGCTGCCTGTCTTCTGAGCCCGGCTCTCCCAGTGCAGGGGGTTCTGAACACTCACTGCACAGGTGCAGGAGTTTACATATCTGTGCTATTCGGCTTCTCTATCTTCCAGCCCCGCTCTTCTGGGGGTTCAGAACAGTTCACCGCGCAGGTGCAGGGATTTGCATATCTAGCGCAAACCAGTCCAGCCCCGCTCTTCTATCCGCAGGTATGCACGGTTATTGCAAGCCTGGGGGCCAGACTGCAGAAAGCGGGGCCATGAGATAGGATTCAAACCTTGCACCTGGGTGCTGCGCATGTCCAATATCCGGCCATTTGCACTGGGCGCTGCGCATGGCCATTCTTAATCCCCCACAGCAGGGGTCAGACGACAGCAACCGGAAAACAAGGAAAAGTAGAAAACAGTACTCAAAAAACTGCAGCTGTGCGATCCCTTGCCATGTTCGGGGAGCAGGGCTCAGACGACAGGTTTCAGAAGGCGGATGGCAGATCGCAGCAATCGTAAAACAAAGAAAAGTAGAAAACAGGTTACGTGTGGAGGCTGGGTGCAAGGATTTGCAGAGACCAGCCGTGCAGCCAGCGTTTACAGCGCGTGGGAGGGGCGTTCAAATAGAGCCGCTCCCGCCGCCCTTGGAGAGCATACACTGCAGTACATCTCACATCCTACATCACATCCTACAGCCCTAAGCCAGAGTCAAATAACCGATAAAACATCTATCAGACCCTACAACATGGCCGTGACACACTCTTCGACATCTTCTTCGTCTCCTGTTACCCCTCCAATGACGCCAAAATAAAAACCCACGGGAGCTCGAACGACCGGCTCGGCGCATTCCATCCCGCCCAGCGCCCACCCCGGTCCTGCTCCAACGACTACCACATCCCCCGCCGATTCTGGTTCCGCTCCGACGATCAAACCCGGTCCCGCTCCAACAACTACCGCATCCACCGCCGATTCCGATCGAGCTCAAACGACTGCCACACCCGCTACCACCGCTGACCCTGATTCCGCCCCCAAAATGCCACAAGCATCGTCGATAGCGTTTTGCATACTGGTAATTATCGGAATCCTGATGATGATCTGGCGTTATTCATCATCTTCACCATCTTCACCATTTCGAGATTTCTCTGGTTCTTCCGTCTATAGAGCACCCAGGCCAACAATGGGAGCATATCCCAGGCGTTCCGGCCAGACAATCAACCTTCCACCGGCCACTCTTTGCACCCCCCTCCATACCCAGCTGTTCCTATGGGTCATGTCACTTATCCTACCCTACTTTGTGGCATGGCTGTTTAACCGGGCACCCAAAATGTACGTTGTGGACCCTTTGATATTTCACATTATCAGGGGAATTTTTCTTCATTTCACTTTCCATGAACTAACTTGTTTCGCCACGGTCACTTGTACTGCAAATGAAGTTAGTACACCGGAACTACCTCTTGTCACGGATGTCGTCTGTGTATTCTTCCCGTTCTGGGAGGTTTTGTTGAGAGGCAGCTGAGGGGCGGTAGAAGAGAGGAAGCCGCGGCGGATTATGCGGGGGTTTCATGGATTAGGTGGGGTGGCGAGTCTGGGATAGCGGCGGCATGGGGGATGGGGGGATGGGGGGATGGGGGGATGGGGGGATGGGAGGGCTTTGTTTATTGTTTATTGATTCAGAGTCGGGGATAGCGGCGGCGTGGGTGATGGGGTGATTGTAGCATATTGCAAGGAGTCAGGAAAATACAGATATATTTGACGGCCCATACTCGTCTCTCTTCATCCAGCCTATCCATTGTCAACTACTTTTCAACGCTCAACCTTCTATCCCATTAAGTTGTCATACTTGTCCCCGGCAATAAAGCACCCGAGCCCCCTCCTACGATGTTTGTTGACCCAGCCGAGCTCCCTCCTACGATGTTTGTTCACCCACCTGAACCTTCCATCATACTGATGGGGTTCCACATCCTTTTATTGATCCTTGGAGGGACACTATGTTTCTGGAGGCAACATACCGTGGCGACAACTCGAGCCATCATTCGTGAATTGCAAGCTGAACGCTCGCTGGAGCCATGTGAGCGATGTTCGCATCACGGTCCAAAAGCAAAGGAGGACGAGGACGATGAGCGATATTGGCACCAATCCCACCCACCCTCCTCCCAATACAGATCGCGGCCGGCGCGAAACGATTAGGACGATGACAATGACAATGACAATCGTCGACGAAGTTCCACGTCTGGGAGCGCACAGCGAAACAACAACCATAGTCCGCACCCATTGCAGAGCACACCTCGCGAAGGCTCGTATTTCCAATCAGTACAATCATCTTCACCCCGAAGTATTAACTTCAGCGAGCTTTTCTGCGATGGACACCCCACATGCCCCCCAAGAGCCGGTGCTCGACTTGTATCACGGCAGGTTGTCGCCGATTTTCACACCTCACAGGCATACGCAGATACAGACGCAGAATTCAATTATGGCTCCTTCCTGCCACGCTGAAATCCCAGACCCCAAGAGTATGGAGACACCGCGGATGGAGACCAAGCGGAGACGTTCGGGCCAGGGCCGGCGGGCACGGAGACGGCGATGCAGCCGGATAATAGGAAGCTTTGGAGGACTGGAAAGCTGTGGAGGACCATCCGCACTGGTATCGAAAACTCATGCAACACGGAGGACACCCTCACCTTGATCAAGTATTGTGTCCATCTCCGGGTGCTGAACCGGCTTCTGGCTATGGATGCCGATTTGGCTTTATTTGCACAAGCTATTGTGTTCCATTCCATACGCGGTTCCACCACTTCCAACTTCCTTCTGGTGTGCGTCGAAATTTACCTATTCATTTTTCCCTGGCCGCCGCCAGTATTGGTCTTGTTGCACTCGGTTTTGGTTGTATCCCTTTGTTTCCCCGTCACTTGGTTCAATTCTTTACGCCTCAGCCCGTCGGCGATATCGTCGTACCCCTACGATTCGGAGATACAACCACCCCCTTCTCCGTATAGGAGATAGGGCGAGTGGGGGGCCAGAACGAGGACGGGCATGTGGACGGGCATGTGGATGAGGATGAGGACGATGTTCGGGGAGGGAGAGGGCCCCAGGCTTCAAGAACTTTTAGCATATCCCTGCCATTCAAAGGCCCATTTTTTTTCGATTGGGTTTTAGGGATGTGCCGGTAACCGCGATGTGTCTCATGCACGGTCTCCGCTATCTCTTTCATTTCAAAATACATACCGGCCTTGTTGTACTAACTTAATGCAATGCTCGCGGCTTCGTCTCGGTCAGTTTCGAGCGCTATCATCAGTGATGTAACAGTTGTTCAACCAACAAGTTGTTGGGTGAGGGACCAACTACAGACAGGCCACGACAGTTTATATAGGAAATCCTCCAATTGTTCCCGCAACCTAACAATTGCCATGGGCGTGTGCCAGACCATGAGAATTCCACCTTGTCAGTACCCCGCTTTGGTGACTGATACCCTCGACAGCCGCGCTACCCTGCGTCTGTGACTCATACCCTGCGCAGCCGCGCTAACTCTGCTTGGAGCACACAGCCGAAATCCGCCGCTGCTCATCCTTGCGTTGCCGATGCACCCGTGTCACAGCCCGCGGCGCAATGACAACGGAAGGGCAGTTTCAAGGATCAAAATAGTTGGCATGCAG